>NC_135960.1:9465025-9700064 GCF_053455715.1 Rhinoraja longicauda
AAACATTGGGAACATGTTTCCTGCCTCTAACGTGTCTAACCCCTTAATAATCTTATACGTTTCATGGTCACAGGGAGAATGTACGGACAGCATCTGTGGTCGGGATCGAACAAGGTTTTCTGGCGCTGTAAGGCAGCAACTCTACCACTGCGCCATCGTGCCAAAACATTCTTGCCGCTCCTGTGGAGGTGAGGTTACTCCAGGACTTTTTTTTTTTTCCCAACAGGACAGCATCTGAGGTTCATAGAGTCACAGAGTCATAGAGTGATACAGTGGGGAAACAGGCCCATCGCCCAACTTGCCCACACCGGCCAAAATGTCCTAGCTACGTTAGGCCCACCTGCCCGCGTTTGGTCCATATCCCTCCAAACCTCTCCTATCCATGTACCTGTCTAACTATTTCTTAAAAGTTGGGATAGTCCCTGCCTCAACTACCTCCTCTGACAGCTTGTTTCATACACCCACCCTTTGTGTGAAAAAGTTACCTCTCAGATTCCTATTAAATCTTTTCCCCTTCACCTTAAACCTATGTCCTCTGGTCCTCAATTCACCTGCTCTGAGCAAGAGACTCTGTGCATCTACCTTGCGATTTCACCTATAAGTGTGAGGTGCTGCATTTTGGTAGGACAAATCAAAATAGGACATAAAGGGTAAATGGTAGGGAATTGAGGAATGCAGTGGAACAGAGGGATCTGGGAATAACTGTGCATTGTTCCCTGAAGGTGGAATCTCATGTGGATAGGGTGGTGAAGAAGGCGTTTGGTATGCTTGACTTTATAAATCAGAGCATCGAGTATAGAAGTTGGGATGTAATGTTAAAATTGTACAGGGCATTGGTGAGGCCGAATCTGGAGTATGGTGTGCAGTTCTGGTCGCCAAATTATAGGAAGGATGTCGACAAAATGGAGAGGGTACAGAGGAGATTTACTAGAATGTTGCCTGGGTTTCAGCACTTTAGCTACAGAGAGAGGTTGAACGGGTTGGGTCTTTATTCTTTGGAGCATAGAAGGTTGAGGGGGGACTTGATAGAGGTTTTTAAAATTTTGAGAGGGACGGACAGAGTTGACGTGGGTAGGCTTTTCCCTTTGAGAGTGGGGAAGATCCCAACAAGGGGACATAGCTTCAGAATTGAGGGACAAAAGTTTAGGGGTAACATGAGGGGTAACTTCTTTACTCAGAGGGTGGTGGCTGTATGGAATGGGCTTCCGGTGGAAGTGGTGGAGGCAGGCTCGATTTTATTATTTAAGAGTAAATTGGATAGGTATATGGATGAGAGGGGATTGGAGGGTTATGGTCTGAGTGCAGGTAGATGAGATTAGGTCAGGGAGAGTGGTCGGCGTGGACTGGTAGGGCCGAACGGGCCTGTTTCCGTGCTGTAGTTGTTATGTTCCGGTAGCGCAGCGGTAGAGTTGCTGCTTTACAGCGAATGCAGCGCCGGAGACTCAGGTTCCATCCTGACTACGGGTGCTGCACTGTAAGGAGTTTGTACGTTCTCCCCGTGACCTGCGTGGGTTTTCTCCGAGATCTTCGGTTTCCTCCCACACTCCAAAGACGTACAGGTATGTAGGTTAATTGGCTGGGTAAATGTAAAAATTGTCCCTAGTGGGTGTAGGATAGTGTTGGTGTACGGGGATCGCTGGGCGGCACGGACTTGGAGGGCCGAAAAGGCCTGTTTCCGGCTGTATATATATGATGATATGATGATGATATGGTTACATGGTTAAAGTCCTGAAGCTCCCAGATCCTTACACCACTTTGCTTTTATTTATATTCCCACAGCCTGAATATAAATTTGATTAGTTTGGATTATATATGCAACATTCATTCTGTGTGAGCATGTCTTTCTACCTCTACCAGACTCTGCAAACGGAACACACATATTAAAGCATTTGTGTCCAATGATTGCTGGTCAAATGCTTTTAATGTCCATCCATTCCTTTTCTTCAACAGATAAACTCCTTTTGCTTTGTTCCTGGTCTAATTATGCCGTTCCTTCTGAAAAAATCTACCAGAACATAATGAACCAGAAATCAATCACAAATGTAATATGTTCAAAGGCATGAAATAAAATAAAAGATTAAAAAAAGCTCTTTGAAAACTAAGTGGTTCCCACAAATTTACTAAATTGCTTATTTTGTCAGTTTAATAAAGTAAGCAGTTGTACTGCATGAAGCAAAGCTTGCTACTGACAAAGGCACTTCATCATTTGTAAACGCGGCCTAATCTAATAATACTATGACATTTCTAATTAGGTTTCTATCCAAACCTTAAAAGGGAACGTTACTGTTTTACAGCCAACTTCCTCACAAAACCCAGGTTCATTCCTCAACTAACGATCTCTGCAGTGAAATTGTTTACAAGAGCGTTTTATATAAATGGTTTGTACAAATGAATATCACCAGCAACTTGTCCTGGACTTACCATATCAAAGCAATGGCCTAGAAAGCACACCAATGCCAGTACTTCCTTAGAAAGGTTAGGGAGCTCGGCGTATCTCCAACAACTCTCACCAACATCTACAGTTGCGCTGTAGAATGTATTTTGTCTGGATGCATCGCAACATGGTTTGGGAACAACTTCATTCAAGACCGCTAGAAATTGCAAAGAAATGTAGACACAGTCCAGACCATCACACAAACCAACCTCCCTTCCATTGACTCCATTCACACTTCACATGGCCTCAACAAAGCCACCAGCATAATTCAGGGTGAGTTTCACCCCTCTTCTCCCCTCTCCCATCAGGCAAGAGGTACAGAAGTGTAAAACCGCTCACCTCCAGATTCAGAGGCAGTTTTTCCCTAGCTGTTATCGGGCAACTGAACCATTCTACCAGCAACTAGAGAGCAGTCCTGACCTACTATCTACCTCGTTAAAGACCCTTGGACTATATTTAATTAGAATAGAATAGAATAGAATTATTTTATTGTCGTTGCAACAGGTACAACGAAATTAAAAAAATAGCAATCCTGACAGTGCGTAACACGAAAAGTAAAACATATATGCAATAAATGCAAAACAAATAAATACAAATGTATTAAAAAACAAAAAATTTAACAGTGTGACCTAGTGCAGAAAGTAGTGTTCAGTTCTCGTATGGCCCTGGGGTAGAAACTGTTCTTGAGTCTGTTTGTTCGGGATTTGATCGACCTGAAATGTCGACCAGAGGGCAGAAGAACAAACAGACGGTGGCCGGGGTGGGATGGGTCTTTTATTATTTTGCCTGCTCTGCTGAGGCAGCGTAGGCTGAACAGGTGCTCCAGGGAGGGCAGTGAGCAGCCGATAATCTTCTGGGCCGTCGTGATGACCCTCTGAAGGGCCTTCCTGTCCTTTTCTGAGCAGCTGGCATACCATGTGGTTATACAGTATGCCAGCACACTCTCGATGGAGCAGCGATAGAAGGACATCATGAGCTTCTCCTGCAGGTTGGTCTTCCTGAGGATCCTCAGGAAGTGGAGTCTCTGCTGTGCCTTCTTCACTGTGGTAATGGTGTTGGTAGACCAGGTAAGATCCTCTGCGATGTGGATATTACTGGAATTTATCTTGCACATTATTCCCTTTATCATGTATCTGTGCACTGTGCACGGCTTGATTACAATCATGTATAGTCTTTTCGTGACTGGATAGCACGCAACAAAAAAGCTTTTGACTATACTTCGGTGTACATGGCAATAATAAACTAAAGCAAACCAAACTAAACTGAAACTGAACTGCTATCATAGCATTTAAAAGACACTTAGACAGGTACATAGATAGGAAAGGTTTAGAGGGAAATGGGCCAAATGCAGGCATGTGTGTCTTGCTTAGAAGGGAGCATCATGGTGAGGTTGGACAAGTCTTTCCACTGACTGGTCAACATGCAACAAAAAGTTTTTAACTGTTCCTCGATACAATGCCACAATAATCAAAATTAAATGCAAATAACCTAAAATGGGGGAAAACAGGACTAGCTTAGATGTGATATCTCAGGCAGCATAGATCAGTTGGCTTTATTCCATGCTGTATGACTGTTTAACTTGATGTTACTTTACTTTTTTTTGTGAGTGTGCTGGTTACCAACATCCAGAAATATATGTTAACCTTATAGATGGTGTGAAGTTTTCAGAAGGAAAACATGAAGTGCTGGAAACATTCAGCAGGTCAGGGATCACCTGTGTAGGGATAACCAATTAACGTTTCGGGTTTTACCTGGATAATTGATGGTTTTCGAGCCCTTGGATCGAACACTGCAGTGCAATTGGCAATACTGCGGGCCAAAATGCCGGAACAGCAACTGACTGACAGAGATTGAGATGGAAACTTCTAACAGGTGCCTGCGAAAATTGATAATGGATGCTGACAGATACACGTTGAAAAATAATATATTATTATTGAAATGCTATGATTTATCTCAGAAAGAGAGGGAGAGAGAGGAAAAGACTGATAAATAGGAAGCAAAGCATGTTATTTTATACTCAGAGTCTACTTGTCACAAAATGTTCCCTGTGATGAATTTGTGGAACATCTTCCCTCTCTCAGCACTGCAATATCGTGGCACTCATTAGACGTGCTTTCCTCGTGGAATCATCTCCTTTACGGTTTAGTTTCGTTTACTTTCAGAGGTGCAGCGCGGAAACAGGACCTTCGGCCCACCGAGTCCGCGCCGACTAGCGATCCCCGCACATTAACACTATTCTACACGCACTTATTTATAGAAAGCCAATTAACCCACAAACCTGCACGTCTTTGGAGTGTGGGAGGAAACCGAAGACCTCGGAGAAAACCCACGCAGGTCGTGGGGAGAACGTACAAACTCCGTACAGACAGCACCAGTAGTCGGGATCGAACCCGGGTCTCTGCCGCTGAAAGCGCTGTAAGTCAGCAACTCTTCCGCTGTATCACTGTGCCGCCAAACATATTGAAGCTCTTGTTATAAATGCCCATTCAGGAACGCCGGTGGGTAATCTTTATTTCCTGGTTCAAACACCATCATTGGGCAGAAGGTCAAAAATAAAGGTCGGCACCTTGCATGATAAGGCCTTTGAATTTGACTTGATGAGTTCTGTGACGATTTAATTATCATGTACAATGCCTGTAGCCTGATAGTCTAACAGCTTTGAAACAGTTTGGAGAAGGTTCCTGACCCAAAATGTTGCCTACCCATGTTCTCCAGAGATAATGCCTGACCCACTGAGTTACTCCAGCACTTTGTGTCTTATTTTGTAAGCCAACATCTGAAGTTCCTTGTGTCTCCAATGGCTTAGAGTCACTAGACAATAGACAATAGGCTCAGGAGTAGGTCATTTGGCCCTTCGAGCCAGCAGCGCCATTCACTGTGATCATGGCTGATCACATCCACAATCAGTACCCCGTTCCTGCCTTCTCTCCATATCCCTTGACTCCACTATATTTAAGAGCTCTCTCTTGAAAGCATCCAGAGAATCGGCCTCCACTGCCTTCTGAGGCAGAGAATTCCACAGATTCACAACTCTCTGGGTGAAAAAGTTTTTCCTCATCTCACTTCTAAATGGCCTACCCCTTATTCTTAAACTGTGGCCCCTGGTTCCGGACTCCCCCAACATTGGGAACATGTTTCCTGCCTCTAGCATATCCAATCCCTTAATAATCTTATATGTTTCAATAAGATCCCCTCTCATCCTTCTAAATTCCAGCGTATACAAGCCCAGTCGCTCCATCCTTTCAACATATCACAGTCCAGCCACCCCGGGAATTAACCTAGTGAACCTACGCTGCACTCCCTCAATAGCAAGAATGTCCTTCCTCAAATTTGGAGACCAAAACTGCACACAATACTCCAGGTGTGGTCTCACTAGGGCCCTGTACAACTGCAGAAGGACCTCTTTGCTCCTATAATCAACTCCTCTTGTTATGAAGGCGAACATGCCATTAGCTTTCTTCACTGCCTGCTGTACCTGCATGCTTCCTTTCAGTGACTGATGTACAAGGACATCCAGATCTCATTGTACTTCCCCTTTTCCTAATTTGACACCATTCAGATAATAATCTGCCTTCCTGTTCTTGCCACCAAAGTGGATAACCTCACACTTATCCACATTAAACTGCATCTGCCATGCATCCGTCCACTCACACAACCTGTCCAAGACACCCTGCATCCTCATAGCATCCTCCTCACAGTTCACACTACCACCCAGCTTTGTGGCAACTGCAAATTTGCTAATGTTATTTTTAATCCCTTCACCTAAATCATTAATGTGTATTGTAAATAGCTGCGGCCCCAGCACCGAACCTTGCGGCACCCCACTAGTCACTGCCTGCCATTCCGAAAGGGACCCGTTAATCCCTACTCAATGTTTCCTGTCTGTCAACCAATTTTCTATCCATGTCAGTACCCTACCCCCAATACCATGTGCTCTAATTTTGCCCACTAATCTCCTCTGTGGGACCTTGTCAAAGGCTTGATTGGGATAGTTATCAGCACATGAGCTACAAGACCGGTGTAATGAGCTGTTAATGTTAAAGTGGTGGCTGACCTCCCTTAAATATCTGAAATGTTTCAGTAAGATGTTGTCAAGTTGGAAAGGGTATAGAGAAGATTTACGAGGATGTTGCCAGGACTCGAGGGTTTGAGCTATCGGGAGCGGTTGAGCAGGCTGGGACTCTATTCCTTGGAGCGCAGGAGGATGAAGGGTGATCTTATAGAGGTGTACAAAATCATGAGAGGAATAGATCAGGTGGACGCACAGTGTCTCTAGCCCGGAGTAGGGGAATCGTGAACCAGAGGACATAGGTTTAAAGTGAAGGGGGAAAGATTTAATAGGATTTCACACAAAGAGTGGTGGGTGTATGGAACGAGCTGCCAGAGGAGATAGTTGAGGCAGGGATTATTGCGATGTTTAAGAAACAATTAGACATATACATGGATAGGATAGGTTTAGAGGGATATGGGCCAAATGCAGGCAAGTGAATTGATGTAGATGTTGGTCAGTGTGGGCCGAAAGGCCTGTTTCCATGCCGTATGATTCTATGCCTCTATGACACTGTGAGATCACCTCTTATTTATTTGAACTCCTGCAAGCAGAAGCTCAACTTGTTCAACCTTACCTTATAAGACCTCTCCGTATAAAAGTCAATACGCCATGTGAATGCGTGATAAGACTTTGCTTTGGCCACATTTGGAGTTCCTTGTATCTCCTTGAAATGATTTATATTGCATTAATCCTTCCAAACTCTATCTCCAAGATGAAAAAGAAAATTAATGAAACAAGAGCTTATCGTTTTGCCTTTGTAAGTCTGCTCTTACAGCAATCTTTGCGGTTTTAGAACCCAAACTAAAATTACATAAATAGTCAATTCTTTAATTATTTTATGATCTTTTTTTTTGTTTATTACTTGTCCTGAGTCACATCGGTGTCCTGAACTGCACAAATTGGCCCACATCCATTCTTCTTAATTAAAGAAAAAAATAAAGTTTTTTGAAGTTGAATTGAGAAAAGATTAGCCATTGTCACTTGTGCATGAAGTGAAACTCCCTCCAAACCAGTTAGATTTCAATCGGTACTTCATCCATTATTTAAGTTGGACAAGAAACCATGAGCTGGATTGCAGGCCTCCAGGCTACGTATGAAAGCACCCAAAGGAATGGTGCTATTTTAGTGGAGATGGTCAATACTAAACATCGATGTGCTGGAAACATCAAGGCGAAATGAGAGATAGGGCAGAAGATTTTGACAGACACTCTAGATGATGCATAATAGGATAACAAATGCTTATAGCTGTATGTTGAAAGAAAAAAATCAATACAGTGATAACATGCTTTATCTCAGGGAAACACAAATACAAGGAAACAAGAGATCACCAAACAATGACCGTCACCATCAAGAGAGTCCGAACATCTACCAGTGATAGTCAACTATATTACGAGACTGGAGGTCACCGTTATCCAGAGGTAACTCAGAAGTAACTCAACCTCAATATTAGGCTGAAGTAACTCAACGGGTCAGACAACATCCCTGGAGAATATGAATAGGAGGCGTTTCGGGTCGGAAACTGAACTGTCGACTTATCCATGTTCTCCAGGGATGCTGCCTGACTTGCAGTTACTTCAGCATTTTGTGTCTTTCCTTGGTAAGCCAGCATCTGCAGTAACTAGTGTAGCCGGAATACGTTGGCCGGTGTGGACAGGTTGGGCCGAAGGGCCTTTTTCCATGCTGTATCACTCTTTGACTCTATGACCCTAATGCGCCATAGACACCAAGACATTGCCTGCCGATTCGCGATCTTTACCACAAAAGGAGGATAAAGGGTCCAAGTGCATGTGAACATCACCATCTGCGGCTTCCCCTCCAAATTACAGGACCCTCCTGATTTAGAAATGTATTGCTGTTCCTTCATTGCCACCATGTATACACGCTCAATCTTCTTTCTAACACCAGAGTAGCAGAATCTTCACCAGAAAGATTGCCGTGTTTGCTGAGCTGTTGCCGGGCTGAGGCAAGGCACCACCTCTCAACCATCTTCTCATACTTACCCCTGGACCATGAGCCCACAGATGAGCATCAGGCCATTATCTCTCAAACTTTATCACTTCCAGCTGTTTGCCCTCCACAACCTCTAACCTGTCACTCCCCAGCCTGCTTTTACCTTCTCCCCAAATAAACAAAGAGTCTGAAGAAAGGATCCGACCTGCAAATGTTCTCCAGGGATGCTGCCTGACCCACTGAGTTCATCCAGCATTATGTGGCTTTCAACAGTATATGTATCGCTGGTAAACATTTAGTATATGTTTAGTGAAACGTATAAGATTATTAAGGTAGGAAAATAACTGCAGATGCTGGTACAAATCGAAGGTATTTATTCACAAAATGCTGGAGTAACTCAGCAGGTCAGGCAGCATCTCAGGAGAGAAGGAATGGGTGACGTTTCGGGTCGAGACCCTTCTTCAGACTCTTCTTCAGACCCTTCTTCACAAGCTCTGGATGCATTCAAGAGAGAGCTAGATAGAGCTCTTAAGGATAACGGAGTCAGGGGGTATGGGGAGAAGGCAGGAACGGGGTACTAATTGGGAATGATAAGCCATGATCACATTGAATGGTGGTACTGGCTCGAAGGGCCGAATGGCCTCCTCCTGCACCTATTGTCTATTGTCTATTGTCTACTTTGTGATGGACTTTGTATATATTTGTTAACACTGTGATAAATATGAAACTAAAGTGCTCATCAAATGTCTGTTTGCCAGTTAACTGTTGTTGAGGAGGAAATATTCTCATCTCTGACTCCAATACCGTCATAGGGTGAGAGGGACAAGGTTTTATGGAGTTTTATTGGTGAGAATTGGGTAGCACGGTGGCACAAGGGTAGAGTTGCTGCCTTACAGCGCTTACAGCACCAGAGACCCTGCTTCGATCCCGACTGTAAGGCAGCAACTCTACCGTTGCCCCACCATGTGCACGGTGCCCCCTCAAGTATTGAGGCAAATATTTCAATAGGGTGTGACATCTGACGACATGTTAAAGCAGGACCCAATCCACCCTCTCAACTGATTATAAAAGCTGAGAAGTAGAAACGTGGAACTGTAAATGCTGGTTTACCAAAGAAGGGACACATAATGGAATTCTCTGCCTCAGAAGGCAGTGGAGGCCAGTTCGTTGGATGCTTTCAAGAGAGAGCTGGATAGAGCTCTTAAGGATAGCGGAGTGAGGGGGTATGGGGAGAAGGCAGGAACAGGGTACTGATTGAGTGTGATCAGCCATGATCGCATTGAATGGTGGTGCTGGCTCGATGGGCTGAATGGCCTACTCCTGCACCTATTGTCTATTGTCTATTGTCTATTGTCATAATGCTCTCTTGAAAGCATCCAGAGAATTGGCCTCCACTGCCTTCTGAGGCAGAGAATTCCACAGATTTACAACTCTCTGACTGAAAAGGGTTTTCCACATCTCCGTTCTAAATGGCCTACCCCTTATTCTTAAACTGTGGCCTCTGGTTCTGAACTCTCCCAACATTGGGAACATGTTTCCTGCCTCTAGCATGTCCAATCCCTTAATAATCTTATTCACAAAATGCTGGAGTAACTCAGCAGTTCAGGCAGCATCTCAGGAGAGAAGGAATGGGTGACATTTTGGGTCGAGACCCTTCTTCAGTCTGGTCTCGACCCGAAACGTCACCCATTCCCTCTCTCCTGAGATGCTGCCTGACCTGCTGAGTGACTCCAGCATTTTGTGAATAAATACCTTCGATTTGTACCAGCATCTGCAGTTATTTTCCTACCTTAATAATCTTATATGTTTCACAAAACATATCATATCAATAGACAATAGACAATAGACAATAGACAATAGACAATAGGTGCAGGAGTAGGCCATTCAGCCCTTCGAGCCAGCACCGCCATTCAATGCGATCATGGCTGATCACTCTCAATCAGTACCCCGTTCCTCCCTTCTCCCCATACCCCCTCACTCCGCTATCCTTAAGAGCTCTATCCAGCTCTCTCTTGAAAGCATCCAACAAACTGGCCTCCACTGCCTTCTGAGGCAGAGAATTCCACACCATATCATATATATACAGCGCGGAAACAGGCCTTTTCGGCCCACCAAGTCCGCGCCGCCCAGCGATCCCCGCACATTAATGTTTACCAGCGATACATATACTGTTGAAAGCCACATAATGCTGGATGAACTCAGTGGGTCAGGCAGCATCCCTGGAGAATGTTGTCACGTGACATTTTGGGTCGGGACCCTTCTTCAGACCTTTCATAAGAAAAAAACCAACCAGATGCCAACTTGAAGAGCCGCAATTATCTGCCAACACATATTCTTTAACCAACTTAATTACCACCTTTCTGGTTGCGGGAGCTTTCTGTGTGCAAACTGATTGCCAGAACGCCTATCTTGCGAACAATGCATTCACTTCAAGATACATCACTGATTTAATATTTTCCTTATCATTTGTGATTAGAGATGAAGATCAAAAGGGAAGGTGGACAACACTTCAGAGTTATGATGAATGGTCGTTGATCTGAACCATTATCGGCTTCCCTCTCCACGGCTGCTGTCTGACCTATTGAGTGATTGCAACACGTTTTTAAATTTTTTTATTTCAGCTTTCCATTATCTGGATTTTTCCCTCCATTTTCACCATACCGTTTCCACCATTTTAGTTTTGCTTAGAGTTTAGAGATACGGCGCGGATATAGGCCCTTCGGCCAACGAGTCCACGCCGACCAGCGATCCCCGCACACTGACATTATCCTACACGCACTAGGGACAACTTAGCATTTTACCAAGCCAATTAACCTACAAACCCGCATGTCTTTGGAGTGTGGGAGGAAACCGGAGCACCCAGCCAAAAACCCACACGGTCACGGGGAGAACGTACAAACTCTGCACAGACAGCAACAGTAGTCAGGATTGAACCCATGTCTCTGGCGCTGTAAGGCAGCAACTCTACCGCTGCGCCATCGTGTCGCCCACTTACTTACACGGAATATCTTAAAAACAGTTAATGCTGCCAACATTACTGTGTGTGTCATCGTGCCCTGCCAAAGAGGTATTATCATTTTTATCCTCAAAGTCTCTCTGACTTGAAAAGAGGACATAATTATTATATTCATTCCAGATATAAAACAGCCACCCAGACTTGATGATGAGTTGGTTTGATCGTTCCACGGATCAGTCAGTCACCTACCTTTATATGACAGAACCTTGAAGTCTTCCCATGGCTGCTAAAATGAAAGTCTTGAAGTCAAGCTTGATCAGAGCGATACTGTGCCAACAAAAATCGTATCAGAGTACTGGAGGAAAAATCATGTTCTGAAATGCCTTCACTTGAAATAACAGTGATAGTAAGTCTGGGAATAAGTGACTCGGGGGGGGGGGAAGTATTAATAAACTAAGATACGTGGAAAACTTAGCAGTGCACTTAGGTTGCTGTCAAGATTCTAAATAATTATTAATTTCATAAGTAGAATGTAATGGCAATGAAATGAATGACACGTTTTCCACATATGAAACACAGCAGAAAACGACTGCAGTATTTTGGTGACTTTTATTTCCTGATCTCCGCAAAATGCTAAGATAAATTAATCTCGTCTGCCTGCACATAAATGGCACAGTGGCACAGCGGCAGAGCCACTGCCTTACATCGCCAGAAACACACCGTGCCTCCCTGCTCTGCATAAATCTATGTCTGTAAAATATCTGTAAGTCTGTAGGGCGGCGCAGTGGCGCAGCGGTAGAGTTGCTGCTTTACAGCGTCAGGGACCCGGGTTCGATCCTGACTACAGGTACCTGTCTGTACAGAGTTTGTACGTTCTCCCCTGGTGATCTGCGTGGGTTTTCTCTGGGAGCTCCTGTTTCCCCCCACGCTCCAAAGACGTACGGGTTTTGTCTGTTAATTGCCTTTGGTCTAATTGTAGTTTGTCCCCAGTGTGTGTAGGATAGTGCCAGTGTGCGAGGATCGCTGGCCGGCGCGGACCTGTTGGGCCGAAGGGCCTGTTTCCATGCTGTATCTCTAAAACTAAAACTAAAATGGAAGTGAGTGATCTCAATTATAATCACATTGTCCGTTCCTTATTCTTTGCGGAAGCATGCTGTCTTCTGTAAGTGGCACACGTCCTTAGATTTGTGTAACAGTGACAGCATGTCATAGGGTACGAAACACTCCGAGGATCATGAGGTCTTGGGAAGCTTTTGATGAGTAACCTTTTGTTTCCCTGAGGAAAAGGGAGGTCAAGATATCTGAAGCCGCGTACAAAGGCTCGAACAGTAGACATGGGAGATCTTCGTGAAACTCAGTCAGTGTAAATCAGACGCGCCAAACATATTCTGAGCTTTATCATTAAAAGGCAAAGAATAAAATCTAAAATCTAAAATCTAAAATCTAAAATCTAAAATCTAAAATCTAAAATCTAAAATCTAAAATCTAAAATCTAAAATCTAAATTCTAAATTCTAAATTCTAAAATCTAAAATCCAAAGCAGGATGGTTTCGCTGAAGCTTGAATATTGACCTCTCTAGCTTCAAGTACCCCTTGGCTTCCCTCTCTCTCCATCCCTGCCCCATCCCAGTTCTCCGACTAGTCTAACTGTCCTTGTTTACATTTTATCTCTGTTTGCTTTGTTGTTACCTTCTCCTAGATAACAATGATCTATTCTACGATTTTCCTTGATCTCTATCCCCTTTGCCTCATTTTCACACCTCACATTTCCCTATCTCTGTGTCTCCCTCTCCCCTGATTCAGTCTGAAGAAGGTTCTGGACTGGAAACATTGCCGTTCCTTCTATCCAGAGATGCTGCCTGTCCCGCTGATTTACTCCAGCATTTTGTGTCTATCCTTCTGCATAATAGTCTCGGATCCCTCTAACTGAGCTTTAAATACCTTCAGTGTTAATTGAAATGGGACAATACCTTGGAGCTATTCCACAACACACAGAAATGTTTCTAAAAATAGCCATGTCTACTTGACATAGTCCCATGTGCCAAACAATTTTATACAACTATGTGATGATACAGTCTCGGTCTTTTAAAAAAAAGCTGCATCCAGGCAAATCTACCTCGAGCACTCTCGATCTCACGGGACTACGCTTCCTTGGAACATGTCAACGAACACACTATTATGAACCTGGACCCACTCTTCCTTTGAAATTTTAATGAAGGATTGGATTATTCCAATGCTCTAAGGTCAAAGAGCTGTAATAGGCTAGATGGGAGGGAGAGGACAGTCAGAATACCAATGCAAAGAAATTACATCTATGCACCGTAAAACTTAAAATTGTCTCTTTAACCAGTGAAGTTTCCCTTTTGCACAGTTCACAGAAGCTGTGCAGTATCAGACTCTGAACAGCATCTCATTAGAAGGGATGGGGAATGTAAATGCATGTCATGTAAATGTATTCGAATTTTCTGTCGAGGGCCACGATTGTAATAGAGTCATAGAATGTCCTGAGATTGTGAAAAGTGCCTCACTAATTCATTTCATAATTTCATGCGTTATTGGAGCAGGAGTAGGCCATTCCACCCACCGAGACAGAGGGTGGTGAATCTGTGGAATCCTTTGCCACAGAAGGATGTCGAGGCCAAGCCAGTGGATATTTTTAAGGCAGAGATAGGTAGGTTCTTGATCAGTACGGGTGTCAGAGGTTATGGGGAGAAGGCAGGAGAATTGGGTTAGGAGGGAGATAGATCAGATAGATAGGATTGAATGGCAGAGTAGACTTGATGGGCCAAATGGCCTAATTCTGCTCCTATTCGTTACGACCTTATGAGTCTACACCATTCAGTCATGGCTGATCTATTTTTCCCTCTTGACCCCATTCTCCTGCCATTCTCCCCATAAACCCTGACACCCGTACTAATCAAGAATCTATTCATCTCCACCTTAACAATATCCACTGACGGCCTCCACAGCCTTCTGTGGCAATGAATTCCACAGATTCACCACCCTCTGACTAAATAAATTCCTCCCCATCTCCTTTCTAAAGGCACGTCCTTTTATTCTGAGGCTATAGCCTCTGATCCTAGGGTCACCCATTCGTGGAAACAACCTCTTCACATCCACTCTATCCCGGCCTTTCACCATTTGGCTGATCCTGCCTTCTCCCCATAACCTAAACTTCCTAATCAAGTATCTGTCAATCTCCGATTTAAAAATACCCATTTTATTTTAGAATCCCACATTTATCTTACCTCATTATTTAATCATCACTCTTTTCCTCAACGGGTCAGGCAGCAACTTTAGTTTGATTTTGTTTAAAGACACAGGGCGGAAACAGGTCTTTCGGCCCATCGGGTCCATGCCGACCTGCGATCACCCCGTTCACTAACACTATTCTACACAAACATAATTTACCATTTTACCAAGTCAATTAACCTACAAACCTGTACGTCTTTGGAGTGTGGGTGTAAACCGAAGCACCTGGAGAAAACCTACGCAGGTCACAATGAGAACGCACAAACTCCGTACAGACAAGCACCGCGCAGTCAGAATCGAACCTGGGTCTCTGGCGCTGTAAGGCTGCAACTCTACTGCTACGCCACTGTGTCACCTCTGGAGAATATGGGTTGGTGACTTTTTGGGTCAGAACCCTTCTTTAGACTCTGAAGTCTGTAAACATGAGATGAGGTTACTTCTTTTATCTTCTCTCAGAACATTCATAAGTCTTGGAAATTATATTTGTCAAAGCACAGCAGAAGCAAAGTTTTTCCAGTATTTCTGAGGCCAAGTTGGAAAAATTCTTGCTTGGCAAGGGAATGAAATGTTTCCAGGGTTAGGAAAAAACATGGAACTGTGGCGCGTCGGTAGAGGCCCGAAATAAAGGCAAGGAGCCAGGTAATTTTGGGGGCGTTTTGATTTAATACTCGGTTATCAGACGGGTCGAGTCTGCCGGAATGGCTTCGCGCCCAAAACCTTGTCCTTATATCTGTAGTACCGGACCGCCCCCCTGGACTTGTCCATTCCCGTGCCGAGGGGTCGGTAGTGGTATGGCCCGACCCTTGGGAGCCGCCACAGGACCCCCCCCAGAACCGGAGGCACAAAGCGCACTGGTGGTCGTACAGGAACAGACCCTTTAGCCCACATTGTCCGTACCACAGTACTAGTCATAGATATCTACTTGAAATTTGGCACGGATTTAGATAAAAAATCATTGAGAAGGAATTCATAACTCGTCAGTGCAAAATGCTGCACACTAATTAATTAAGCTAATTAGAAAAAGTCAGAGCACTCCAGCCAGGGGGCTCCATCGACCAGGGCTCCAGCCATGGGGCTCCATCGACCCAGGCTCCGTCAGCTGTGGGCTCTGTCGATCCGCGTGACCCCGCTCTGCCCTGCTCCGGTCCCAGCTTCTCTGCGACTTTCCCGGAGCCCGGAGAGAGAATTCTGAACACCCATGACCAAAATATTTTAAACGTCGGTTTTAATTCCAGATAGACGGCTGTTACTAATTGTGTACCGTGTCGAGGAAACGGAAACTTGCCAGGTTTTGAAGCGTATTGAAGAAGCCGTTGTAAGGCAGCAACTCTACCGCTGCGCCACCGTGCCGCCCTGTCGGTTGTTAACCTGAAATTTTGATAATTGCTTCCACATCCTCCCCCACTTTCTGCATGGTCTGCTGAGTTTTTGCAGAAGTTCCTAGGCAACTACTTCAAAGACCAAGGCAGTAACCCCTGTTGTCCAGCCCAACTAGGGTTGCCAACTGTCCCGTATTAGCTGGGACATCCCGTCATTTGGGCTAAATTGGTTGTTCCCGTACGGGACTGCTCTTGTCCTGTATTAGGCCCGGGGGAGGGTGCTGTAGGCCCGGATGCTGAAGGCCCGACCGATGTAGGCCCGGACGCTGTAGGCCCGGACGCCGTAGGCCCGGATGCTGTAGGACCGGATGCTGTAGGCCCGGAGAGTGTGGGCCCGGACAGTGTAGGTCCGGACAATGTTGGTCCGGGCACTGTAGGTCTGGACACTGTTGGCCCGGGGGCTGCTGGAGGTCCAGACAGTGTAGGTGCCGCCTAACGGAGGTTGCATAGCAACCCGCCTCCCGGCCCGGGCAGACACCATTGGTGGAGCAGGAACACGTGGCCGCTGGCTGGGTTAGGTCATGGGGCGTGGGGCGGTGACATCACCTTGTCCCTTATTTGGGAGTGAGATAGTTGGTACCCATAAGCCTATCTCTCCCTCCTAACCCCATTCTCCTGCCTTCTCCCCATTAACCTCTGACACCCGTACTAATCAAGAATCTACTGTATCTATATCTGCCTTAAGTATATCCACTGACATGGCCTCCACAGCCTTCTATGGCAAAGAATTCCACAGAATCACCACCCTCTGACTAAAGAAATTTCTCCTCATCTCCTTCCGAAAAGAACGTCCTTTAATTCTGAGGCTATGGCCTCTTGTCCTAGCCTCTCCCACTAGTGGAAACTAGTCAATTCCTCTCCCAAGTCCAGCAACGCAATGAGTCACCTGTGATACAGAGGAACTGCGGATGCTGGTTTAAACTCCGACACAAAATGCTGGAGTAACTCAGTGGGTCAGGCAGCATCTCTAGAGAGAAGGAATGGGTGACGTTTCGGGTCAAGATCTTTGTTCTGACTGAGAGTCGGGGGAAAGGGAAACGAGAGGTAGAGACGGAGATATAGAGAGATATAGAACTCTCTCTTGTTTTCAAGAGAGAGTTAGACATAGCTCTTAGGACTAACGGAATCAAGGGATATGGGGAGAAAGCAGGAACGGGGTACTGATTCTGCATGACCAGCCATGATCATATTGAATGGCGGTGCTGGCGGCGTAGGCCGAATGGCCTACCCCTACACCAATTTTCTATGTTTCTATGTTTCCAAATGAATAAAAGATTTGCAAAAAGTCCTAGGAGAGTGGAAATGTACCTTTGGGAGAGGGAAACTAGAGCTATTGTATTTAATGACTTTGTACAAGGACACCCACATCAGCATTTGATGCAACACCACGTCGACATTATCACAACAAGGCCTATTGTGTGCCCTACTTTTCCTTGATTATCGTTGCTTTTTGCACATCTTCCATTCATTCCTCCCAAGTACCGCCCATATCTCTCGTTCCCCTTTCCCCTGACTCTCAGTCTGAAGAAGGGTCTCTGCCCATAACGTCACCCATTCCTTTCCTCCAGAGATGCTGCTTGACCCGCTGAGTTACTCAGGCCTTTTGTTTTTTGTCACCTGTGATAACCTGCTTCAACTGGCTGCAACATTATAGGCAGCACAGCTGGTAGAGCTGCTGCCTCACAGCGCAAGGGACCCTGGTTCGATCCTGATCTCGGGTGCAAGAGATCGCTCTAGCACAGTCCAGCCCCTTGTTGAACAGCGGTATTGTATGCAATGAAAGTCTTGCAAGGGGACGAAGCAAAATAGGAAAGTGTGGCCACAGTACAATCCTATTTTAATATTTGCATCATCAGCAGGCAGCACTGTGGTGTAGCTCGGCCCACCGAGTCCGCGCCGACCAGCGATCCTCGCACACGAACACTATCCTATACACACTAGGGACGATTTACATTTAAAGCAAGCCAATTGGCTTCGGTAAAAATTGAAATTGTCCCTTGTGTGCATGTAGCATGTGCTACATAGCGGAACGGGGATCGCTGGTCGGCACGGACTCGGTGGGCCGATGGGCCTGTTTCCGCGCTGTAATCCTAAACTACTCATAACTAAACTATTAATGGTGGTTGACGTTTCAGGTAGAGACCCTTCTTCAGACTCAGTCTGAAGAAGAGCCTCGGCCTGAAATGTCACCTATTCCTTTCCTCCAGACATGCTGCCTGGCCCGCTGAGTTCCTCCAGCATTTTGTGTCTATCTTCGGTGTAAGCCAGCAACCTTCCTACACATATAAATGGTGGTTGTTGGTCATTCATGGGTCAAAAGTCCTATGTGAATGCGGCATAGGAACATAGAAAATAGGTGCAGGAGTAGGCCATCTGGCCCTTCGAGCCAGCACCGCCATTCAATGTGATCATGGCAGATCATCCAGAATCAGTACTCTGTTTTTGCTTTCTCCCCATATCCCATTAGCCCTCAGGGCTATATCTTGCTGATTTTAACTTCCACCTTCACTCCTTCAGAGATGACTGAATGGAGTGAATTAATCTTTCAGTGGTGAAATTGCAAATTATTTCATTTCTTTAATTTTCATTGGAGGTCACACAATCTCTACAATAGGCAGTGAGATACATTCTGGCAGACTGTCACTCAGAGGCTTAGTGTGTGAGGTTCTCCAGTACATTTAGACTGTCATGTAAACACCTGCACAATGCTTCTCACATGCTGTGTTTTCCCCTGCTTAATTGCCTGCTACATTAGCATGTTAGCTTTTAATGATTTTGTACAAGGACACCTACCTCAACATTAAACAGTATACAAAACTATGAGGGCCACAAATAGGACAGACACACAGTGTCTTTTTTTCCCCCCAGAGTTGAGTAGCTTTTAAGGAGAGAGGGGGGGAATGTTTAAAGGAGATTCGCGAAGCAACTCTTTTTTTGCATGGAGTTTTAGGTACTTGGTACACGCCGACAAGGGGTCTTCAGTCTGAAGAAGGCTCTTGCTTCGAAACGTCACCCGTTCCTTTTCTCCAGAGATGCTGCCTGACCCGCTGAGTTACTCCAGCATTTTGTGGCCATCTTTGGTATAACATGCTAAAAACAAGGAAATTCACTGCACCTTCACGGTACACGTGACAATAAAATGTCTGTCTATCCAGGCACGGTGGCGCAGCGGTAGAGTTGCTGCCTTACAGCGGATGCAGCGCCGTCGACTCACGTTCGATCCTGACTACGGGTGCTGTACTGTACGGAGTTTGTACGTTCTCCCCGTGACCTGCTTGGGTTTTCTCCGAGATCTTCGGTTTCCTCCCACACTCCAAAGACGTACAGGTTTGTAGGTTAATTGGCTGGGCAAATGTAAAAATTGTCGCTAGTGGGTGTAGGATATGCTGGGGATCGCTGGGCGGTGCGGACCCGGTGGGCTGAAGGGCCTGTTTCTGCGCTGTATCTCTAAATCTAAAAAAATCAGTAATGATCAGTAATCAACTTGATGGAAGAATGTTGTTTTTACATGTTACATGCGGTCTCTTCCCTCATAAGTTGACTAAGGGTCAGGCAATGGATCCCTGCAGTAGTTTAGTTTAGTTTAGTTTATAGGTAAAGCACGGAAACAGGTCCTTTCGGCCCACCGGGTCCGCGCCGACCAGCGATCCCCGCAGATTAACACTATCCTATACCCACTCGGGACATTTTTTACATTTACCAAGCCAATTAACCTACATACCTGTACATCTTTGGTGTGTGGGAGGAAACCGAAGATCTCGGAGAAAATCCACGCAGGTCACGGGAAGAATGTACAAACTCCGTACAGACAACACCCGTAGTCGGGATCGAACCCGGGTTGCCGGGGCTGCAAGGCAGCAAATCTACCGATGCGCCATCGTGCCTCCCAGTATGCCACCAGACATAAACCACCTGAGAATGATCTGCTCTTTGTTCTCCGTCTGTTAAATCACTCTTAATCCATGTCGTACACTTCCTCCATTGCAAGCAGGGTAGTGGAGATAAAAAAGGCTGCAGATGCGGGAATCTGGAGCAAGAAACAATCTTCTGGAGGAAGAATTTCACTCTACCGTCATGGTACACGTGGCAATAAAATGTCTGTCTATCCATCTATCAGCAGTAATGGCAGTACTGCTGGATAAGCAATAACTTCATGTTAGCAACACCAGAATGAAATTACTAGAAGGCAAAGGAAATCAACTTATGTTGGGTCTTTGAGGGAAGCTATCTTCAAGGTCAGCAATAAGCACCAATACTTCACTATTGGGGATAGTTTATGGCTCTATACAACATAAAAAGAGACTATTTTGTGTCGCATTGGGTCTATTCTAGTTTCCAAGTGTCAGTCCCATTAGTCCCATTCCACCAACTCATTATCCTGTGACTCTGCAAGTAATTCCCTCTCCCATCCCCATCAACTTCCTTTGATTCACTTGCTACTTGCTTGCACTTTGGGATAAGTAATCTCCCCAGCACATCCTTGCCATGTAGGACTAAACAATGATGCTCAGGTGAAATGCACTCAGTCACTCATCCCGAAATGTCGACAATCTGGGGCTCCGCGATGGCACAGCGGCAGAGTTGCTTCCTTACAGTGCCAGAGACCCGGGTTCGATCCTGACTACGGGCGCTGTCTGTACGGAGTTTGTACGTTCTCCCTGTGGCCGCGTGGGTTTTCCCCGGGTGCTCCGGTTTCCTCCCACACTCCAAAGACGTACAGGTTTGTAGGTTAATTGTCTTCGGTTAAAAAAAAATGTAAATTGTCCCAAGTGTGTGTAGGATTGTATGGGTGAATGGGGTGATCGCTGGTCAGTGCGGACTCGTTGGGCCGAAGGGCCTGTTTCCGCGCGGTATCCCTCTAATTCCTTCAACCCCACCAGATGCTCCTCAACACATCGAGTTTTCCCCCCCCTTCCCCCTCAATCCCCCCCCCCCCTCGGTCTCAGCAGTCCCCCCACGCCGGGTCCCCCTTTGTTCTCGGACCCTCTTTGTTCTCGGTGCGCCCACCAAGTCGGGTCCCCCCATTATCACGCCCCCCCCCCCCCCTCACGCTGAGTCCCCCTTTGTTCTCGGCCCCTCTTTGTTCTCGGTGCGCCCACCATGTCGGGTCCCCCCTTTATCTCGCCCCCCACATTGAGTCCCCCTTTGTTCTAGGGCCAACACCTGGTCCCCCCTTTGTTCTCAGCGGCCCCATCCTCACGCCGGGTCCATCCACCTCGGTCCCCAGGGACCCTAACCTCGATGGAGCGACTAGGCTTGTATACACTGGAATTTAGAAGGATGAGAGGGGATCTTATCGAAACGTATAAGATTATTAAGGGGTTGGACACGTTAGAGACAGGAAACATGTTCCCAATGTTGGGGGAGTTCAGAACAAGGGGCCACAGTTTAAGAATAAGGGGTAGGCCATTTAGAACTGAGATGAGGAAAAACCTTTTCAGTCAGAGAGTTGCGAATTAGGGAATTCCCTGCCTCAGAAGGCAGTGGAGGCCAATTCTCTGAATGTATTCACGAGAGAGCTAGATAGAGCTCTTAAGGATAGCGGAGTCAGGGGGTATGGGGAGAAGGCAGGAACGGGGTACTGATTGAGAATGATCAGCCACGATCACATTGAATGGTGGTGCTGGCTCGAAGGGCCGAATGGCCTCCTCCTGCACCTATTGTCTATTGTCTATTGTCTATTGATGCTCCACGTCTACTCCTCATTCTTGGCGCCGTGGATCTCGACAACACCGGGGCTTGGGGCCTGAGCTCGGAGTCCGCGGCAAACGTGCAGGACCGACCAATCCCCCCCGGTGGTTCCTCCGTCTCCCGCGGTGAGCGACGAGTCAATCGCACTGCAAAGAAATCCCTTCACAATCAGCAAGCTACTGTGTACAAAGGCTGCTAGCTTCCCTTTGCCTTTAGTTCCTCGAAAACAGAATAAAGATTGAGAAACAAAATGAATGAATGAATGAATGAATGAATGAATGAATGAATGAATGAATGAATGAATATGTTTATTGGCCAAGCATGTGCATGTACAAAGAATGTGCCTCGGTGCTCCGCTCACAAATGACAACACAAACATACAGTTAACAATTAAGAATAAAGCATAAACACATCAAAACAATAAGGATACACCATTACAGTCTAAACATGTGGGTGAAAATAAACCAGAGCAAAAACGAGAGACTACAGACTTTGGTTATTGAGTAGAAGTATCACTCGTGGAAAAAAAGCTGTTTTTATGTCTGGCTGTGGCTGCTTTGACAAAATGGGATTAACCGAGAAGATGAAGTCAGAAACAAACTCCACTTTCGACAAATGTAAATGCACAATATTTTTATACTTTCCTGGGATATAAGACCTTTTTTTTCAGAGCCAGAGAGACTTTTTAACAATAATTGTTACTTAGTACACTGTTCAATTTCCATTAAACACCATTGAACAAGACTAAATATTTCAATTAGTCTTAACAATGAGTTTTGGCATAAGACTTCAAAATTCTTGTCTTTAGACTTTAGAGACACAGTGTGAAAAAACAGGCTCTTCGGCCCACCGGGAATCCATGCCAACCGGAGATCACCCAGTACACTAGCACTAGCACTATCCTAAGCACTAGGGACAACCTTTTTTAACAATTTACAGAACCTAATTAACCTACAAACCTGTACGTCTTTGGAGTGTGGGTGGAAACCGGTGCATCCGAAGAAAACCCATGTGGTCACGGGGAGAACGTACAAACTCCGTACAGCCAGTGCCCATAGACAGGATCAACTGGATAGATTCGGCTTGTACTCGCTGGAATTTAGAAGATTGAGGGGGGATCTTATAGAAAATTACAAAATTCTTAAGGGGTTGGACAGGCTAGATGCAGGAAGATTGTTCCCGATGTTGGGGAAGTCCAGAACAAGAGGTCACAGTTTAAGGATAAGGGGGAAGTCTTTTAGGACCGAGATGAGAAGGTTTTTTTTCACACAGAGAGTGGTGAATCTGTGGAATTCTCTGCCACAGAAGGTAGTTGAGGTCAGTTCATTGGCTATATTTAAGAGGAAGTTAGATGTGGCCCTTGTGGCTAAAGGGATCGGGGGTATGGAGAGAAGGCAGGTACGGCATACTGAGTTGGATGATCAGCCATGATCATATTGAATGGCGGTGCAGGCTCGAAGGGCTGAATGGCCTACTCCTGCACCTATTTTCTATGTTTCTATGTTTCTAAACCCGGGTCTCTGGTGCTGTAAAGCAGCAGCTCTACCGCTGCTCCACCGTGCCGCTTGGAATACCCAGAGGAATCCCATGTGGTCATGGGGAGAACGTCCAAACTCCGTATAGCCAGCGCTTGTGATCAGGATCAAACCCGGGTCTCTGACGCTGTAAGGCAGCAACTCTACCGCTGCGCCACTGTGCTGACCTTAATTGTCTATTCAGTGATGAAAAAAAAGATTTTCATCAGCAAGAACACCCAGCAACTCTATCGCTGTGCCACCGTGCTGTTCTTAAGATCAAGGAAAATGTAGAATGGATCATAGTTAGCTGAAGGGAAGATGTCTATGGGACATACAATCAGTAAAATTGTATTATACATTAGGATAGTTGAAACCAAGCAAGGAGAACTTTGAACAGAGAATATAGTTCCTACTGTGCCCGAAACGTTGGCACGAAACGTCACCTATTCAAGTCGAAACCTATTCCTTTTTTCTCCAGAGATGCTGTCTCACCCGCTGAGTTACTCCAGCTTTTTATGTCTATTTATAGTTCCTACAAGATCTGCCAACTGCATCAATAGGATAGAACATACAGCACATGTTCATTCTGGGGATAAAGAAAAGTATGCAGATTACGTAACATGATTAGTCTTTCCTTTAGAAACAATGCATTCTTATTCCTACACACAGAAAGCAAGAAGAGAGACAAAGTGCTGGAGTAACTCAGAGGGTCAGGCAGCATCGCTGGAGAACATTTGATTAGTACGGGTGTCAGGGGCTATGGGGAGAAGACAGGAGAATGGGGTTAGTCGGGAGAGATAGATCAGCCATAATTGAATGGCAGGGTGGACTTGATGGGCCGAATGGCCTAATTCTGCTCCTTCTGTATCACTTGTGACCTTATGAGCTTATGAACGTGGATAGGTGACAATTCAGGTGAGGACCCCACTTCAGATTTCAGAATGAATCCAGCACTTTGTGTCTTCATTTGTGAACCTGCAGTTCCTTGCATCCACAAAGCAGGAGGAAGGGGGTTTGTGAATGATGATGTGAATGGACTGCCATCAATCATTACAGTTTCCCTAAAGTCACAGGAGACTGCAGGATCTTTGAGCATAAGTGCTGGAGGAATTCAGCAGGTCCCTGCTCCAAAGTCCCACAGATCCAACAGTGCTAAATTAAGGGAGTGCGATGCAGTTTTTGCGAAAAGGTGCTCAGTTGAAGACTGGAATCCCACAGACTTTCACATGCCAAAGACGTGCAGGTTTGTAGGTTAATTGGCTTCTGCAAAATGCCCCTAGTGTGTAGGATGTGGATGTACGATAACATTGAACTCGTACACGGGTGATCGATGGTCGATGTGGACTCAAATAGGTTGAAGCGCCTGTTACCTCTGAACTAAACTGAAGCTGGGTAATGGCATTGATTAGATGAGCCAAGTTACCTCATTTTAGATCATAAGGAACTATGACATGGGGGGTGTTACTTTATTGCAAGTCAGTGTAGGAAGGAACTGCAGATGCTGGTTTATACCGAAGATGGATGCAAAATGCTGGAGTAACAGGCAGCATATCTGAATAGAAGGAATGGGTGACGTTTCGGGTCGAGACCCTTCTTCAGACCCGAAATGTCATCCATTTCTTCTCTGCAAGAGATGCTGTCTGTCCCGCTGAGTTACTCCAGCATTTCATGGCTATCTTTAATGCAAGTCATTCTTTTCATCAAATAGGTAGACTGTATATTCATATTATATGGTCTAACAGTAGTTTACTGCCACTTCAAAACTAATCTCGATTTTAATGAAAAGATTTCAATGTATGTTGCTCAATTTGCTCAGAATTCAAGTGGATCATTTAGCAGGATGCTAAATACTCACGGCATAATTTGAAAATAGAGGCCATCAATGATCATAAAGTCATTGCCATCATAAGAGTATTTCATTTCATTAAAAAAATTCACCGATGTTGTCTCGAGGGGGCTGCCTCTCAACAGGTCAGTATTTTTCCTCAAATAGACATTCTTCATTTCTTAGGCAAGATTAATAGGTTGCTCATCTGCGAAGTGTGTCAAGTATGGTCATGACCTTACTTAACATACAAGTTGTATTATGCATCACCAGGGGTCATTCCATAATAAATGGGAAAGAGAAGCCAACCCAATTTCTATTGAAAGGATTATGGCCTGAAACGCTAACTCTGTTTCTGTCTCTGCAAGTGTGAGTACTACCATCATTCATCTCTTTCTACTTCTGATTTCCCTGTTCACCTCCGTGTGCTATCACCCTAGAGATAGAGTCGCAGAGTCAAACAGCTCAGAAACAAGGCCCTTCTGCCCAACTTGTCCATGACGACCAAGATGCCCCATCTACATTAGTCCAACCCGCCTGCGTTTGGCCATATCTCTCTGAACCTTTCTTATCCATGAACTTGTCCAAGAGTCTTTTAAATGTCCTTCTAGTATCTGTCTCAACTACCTCCTCTGGCAAAATGTGTAGGAAAGAACTGTAGATACTGGTTTAAATCTATGATAGACACAAAATGCTGGAGAAACTCAGCAGGACAGGCAGCATCTCTGGAGAGAAGGAATGGGTGATGTTTCGGGTCGAGACTCTTAGAAACGTAGAAAATAGGTGCAGGAGGAGGCTGTTCAGCCCTTCGGCCCTTCCAGCCCTTCTTCAGTCTGAAACTGTCCTGAAACGTCACCCGTTCCTTCTACCTCCTCTGGCAGCTCGTTGCCAACACCCTCTGTACGAAAATGTTGCCCCTATGGTTCACATTAAATCTTTTCCCTCCCACCTGAAACCTATGTCCTCTGGGTTTTGATTCCACTACTCTGGGTAAAAGATTCCATGCATTCACCCTGTCGATTCCCCTCATGAATTTATACACCTCTTTGATATCAACCCTCAGCCTCCTGCGTTCTAAGCAACAAAAATCACACACCACCTTGCCACTCTCTCATTTCATTCCTGTCATTGGGAAGAAGGTATAAGAGCCTGAAAACCATGACCTCCTAAGGTTCAAGAACAGCTTCCTCCTAACACTGGATGTTTTCAAGAGAGAATTAGATATAGCTCTTAGCGCTAACGGAATCAAGGGATATGGAAAATGCAAGAACAGGGTACTGATTTTGGATGATCAGCCATGATCCTATTGAATGGTGGTACTGGCTCAAAGGGCTGAATGGCCTACGCCTGCACCTATTTCCTATGTTTCTATGTTTCTAACAACAATCAGGCTATTACAATTACTATCTACCTGGATAGAGCTCTTAAGGATAGCAGAGTCAGGGGGTATGGGGAGAAGGCAGGAACGGGGTACTGATTGAGAATGATCAGCCATGATCACATTGAATGGCGGTGCTTCCTCGAAGGGCCGAATGGCCTCCTCCTGCACCTATTGTCTATTGTCTAAAATTCAAAATACATACTGTTTTGGTTGCACTCGGGACTTTTGGCTTTTGTTTGGTTTCGCAGTTCATTGGGGTTTTCTATTTATTGAACTATTTTTGGTTTGTTTATTATGTTATCTATTGAGCACTGTGTTTACAAACCTGTTGTGCTGCTGCAAGTAAGAATATCATTGTTCATTTTATCGGTACATATAACAATTGAACACTCTCTCTCTTGCCCAACCTCTCCCGATGGCTCAGGTACTCAAGTCCTGTCAGCATCCTCATAAATCTGCTCTGCACTTGTTCCAGCTTAACGGCATCCTTCCCAGAGCAAGCTGACCGCAACTGAACACAATAACCCAAATGTGCAGGAAGGAACTGGTTTAAACCGAAGATGGACACAAAAAGCCGTAGTGACTCAACGGGTCAGGCAGCATCTCTGGAGAGAAGGAATGGGTGACGTTTCGGGTGATAGAAAAATAGCAACATAGAAAATAGGTGCAGGAGGAGGCCATTCGGCCCTTCGAGCCAGCACCGCCATTCATTGTGATCATGGCTGATCATCCACATTCAGTAACCTGTGCCTGCCTTCTCCCCATGTCCCTTGATTCCACTAGCCACTAGAGCTCTATCTAACTCTCGCTTAAATCCATCCAGCGATTTGGCCTCCACTGCCCTCTGTGGCAGTGAATTCCACAAATTCACAACTCTCTGGGTGAAAAAGTTCCTTCTCACCTCAGTTTTAAATGGCCTCCCCTTTATTCTAAGACTGTGGCCCCTGGTTCTGGACTCCCCCAACATCAGACAAAGAAGGATCCTACTCCAAATGCTGCCTCATCAACATGTTGTACAACTGTAACATAACATCATAATCATAATCATAATCATAATCACAATCACAATCATAATCATAATCATAATCGTAATCGTAATCGTAATCGTAATCGTAATCATAATCATAATCATAATCATAATCATAATCATAATCATAATCATAATCATAATCATAATCATAATCATAATCATAATCGTAATCGTAATCGTAATCGTAATCGTAATCATAATCATAATCATAATCGTAATCGTAATCATAATCATAATCATAATCATAATCATAATCATAATTGTTATTTAGGTCAACCTACCAAAAAGATCAACATACCAAAAAGCCTTCTTGACCACCCTTATAAACATCCATTCTGTGATACAAATGAATTCAAGAGACAGCACAGTGGTGCAGCGGTAGAGTTGCTACCACACAACATCAGAGACTTCATTTCAATCCTGACTAAGGGTGCTGTCTGTATGGAGTTTGTACGTTCTCCCTGCGACCGTGTTGGTTTTATCCGGGTGCTCCGGTTTCTTCCCACATTCCAAAGATGTGCAGGTTCGTAGGTTAATTGGCTTCTGTAAATTGTCCCGAGCATATAGGATAGAATTAGTGTAAGGGTGATTGGTGTAAGGGACTCGTCGACCGATGGGCCTGTTTCCTCGCTGTGTCTCTAAACTAAACTAAACCAAACTAAACTAAACCTGCATAGGAAGGTACAGCAGATGCTGGTTTATACCGAAGATAGACGCAGAATGCTGGAGTATGTCAGAGGGTCAGGCAGCATCTCTGGAGAAAAGGAATAGGTGACGTTTCGGGTCGAGACCCTTCTTCAGACTGAGTCTCCTGAGATGCTGCCTGACCCGCTGAGTTACTCCAGCATTTTGTGTCTGTCTAAATGAAGCCTGCCCCCAATCGTGAGCATTTAAGCTGGGACTCATTTAGTGGATGCCACAAAGGTCTTTCTCTTCTTGAAGATTTAATTCGAAAGCTTACTGGTAGCTTGCCACCAAATTTTCTTTTGATTTCTTAATCCTCTTAAATTCTGCACTTCATGCACAAGTAGTTCTGGATTAGATAGGGCCTCTTGGTCGCTTTGCTTGTGGACACCACACACAGAAGACTTAGAAGGATCATGATTTAGTTTCGGCACTTGGAGCGGAGAATCTTGACCTCAATTACTCAGTCTGTCCATTCTCTTTCTTCTAAGCTGTCCCCTAAAGTTTAGAGATACAGCACGGAAACAGGCCCTTCGGCCCACTCAGTCCATGCCGACCAGCGATCCCCGCACATTAACACCATCCTACACACACGTGGGACAATTTACACTTACACCAAGCCAATTGACCTACATACCTTTGGAGTGTGGGAGGAAACCGAAGATCTCATAGAAAACGCACGCAGTCATGGGGAGAACGTACAAACTCCGTACAGATAGCACCCGTAGTCGGGATCGAACCCTGGACTCCGGCGCTGCAAGCGCTGTCAGGCAGCAACTGTACCGCTGCGCCACCATGGTCGCCTTGAAGTTCCAGTTGATTGTGTCACTGGCAACAAACTTCACCTAAATACACAGTCTTTCGGCCCACTGAGTCCAAGCCAACCATCGTTCACTCATTCACACTAGTTGTATGATATCCCACTTTCGCACCGACTATGGGTAATTCACAGAGGCCAATTAACCAAAAACCCCGCACCACTTTGGGATGTGGGAGGAAACCGGAGAACCTGGAGCAAACCCACCCCAGTCACAGGGAGAAGGAGCAAACTTTACACAAGACAGTACCCGAGGTCAGGATCGAGCCGAGGTCTCTGACGCTGTGAGGCCTCAGGTGAAAACGCAAGGGAGCACTGAAGCTCGGTGCAGCCAACGCCAAGGCTCTGTGGGGAGGGCCACAGTGCAGGGTCCTTCCGCTGATGGACAAGGGGGGCAGGATGTGGTGGAGACGCCCCTCCAAATAAGGGAAGGGTTTCCACGCCAGTGGGCCACATGAGTAGGAAATGGTTGTGGGTTAATTTTGTATAATTTTTGTATTGAATATCTGTATTGAATGTATGTATAGCCTCCGAAAACGTTGGATGGAGTTTTGAAAGGAACATGTTTTGTATATATTTATTCCTCGAATAAAGTATTTTTTGATAATTAAAAAAAACGTAAACGCAATGCGTTTTCAACAAGTCTTGGAAATTGGCTTTGTGTAGAAATCAGCATGCAGTTTCCTGCCGAGGCAACAGAGAGACTTGGGCAGATCTTTTCAAACTATTCTCAAGAATTATTCATGTTTCAATTATCCAAGGCGGTCGACTAGTTTATTCCACGATGTGCTTACAGATTCCCTACATTTGCATAAAACAGATCCAATACCCGAAACAGCAGTCAACTTCAAAAATTCCTATGGCCTAAATTTTGTTCAAACTTGGTCTTGCTGGAGCTAATAATGTGCAAATTGGCCCAGAAAAACTGTGGTAAGGAATGGATGCCCCATTAGCTGCAAACCAGTGCAAGTTGTTAGATAATTGGCACTATGCTGTGGCTAGCTTCTTGAAAGCAACGCCTTGTGCAGAACCAAACTGCAATTTCCATCAGGGTGCTTCACTCGTGCATTAATTGCCCGTTAAACACACCACAAAAAGTCACATCTAGCGACTCATAGTGCAAGCAACGTTTTAAAGGCACAATCGTGATAAATTCAAAATTCTGCAACTGTTGAAAGCCTAACTAAAAATGATAATGCTAAACGATCAGCCCCTCTTGTGCAGCGTGTGAAAAATTCTAAGTGCAGAGTTTAACTTTCGTTTAGTTTCGAGATACGGCGCGGAAACAGGCCCTCCGGCCCACCGGGTCCATGCCGACCAGTGGTCCCCGCACACCAACACCGTCCTACACACACTCGGAACAATTTGCAATTTTAGCAGAAGCCAATTAACCTGCAAACCTGTACGTCTTTGGAGTGTGGGAGGAAACCGGAGCACCCGGAGAAAATGCACGCAGGTCACGGGGAGAACGGACAAACTCCATACTGCCAAGCGCCCATAGTCAGGATCGAACCCAGATCCCTGGCGCTGTAAGGCAGCACTTCCTGAAGCTGTGAATTATTTTAGGAAATTATAACATTTTACTATTTGTGTTTTCCCTTCTCTCTCTCTCTCTCTCTCTCTCTCTCTCTCTCTCTCTCTCTCTCTCTCTCTCTCTCTCTCTCTCTCTCTCTCTCTCTCTCTCTCTCTCTCTCTCTCTCTCTCTCTCTCTCTCTCTCTCTCTCTCTCTCTCTCTCTCTCTCTCTCTCTCTCTCTCTCTCTCTCTCTCTCTCTCTCTCTCTCTCTCTCTCTCTCTCTCTCTCTCTCTGAATTTATTTATTTATTTTCCATTGCTTATTTTTCTCTCAGCGTCTTATACCAAATGGATTCGGCCCTATTGTCCTTGCTCTGTTCATCTTATCAAGTCTTGTTAGTTAATACCCTGTTCTGCAAGGATCCCAGGTGCGCCGTTTTGCACATCGCACTGATATCAGTTCACACGTCCGACAGGTATGTGGAAATACTTTTAAACTCATGCATACACATGCTCGTCAATTTATAGTGCACAACTGCGGGATGCCAATGCTCATTAAACAGGGAATTGCAGATGTTTGCATCCGGGTTCAAGGAAAGGTTAAAGCTGCCGACTGCACATCTGCCAAGTTGTGCATCTTCGAAGAAACAAGCTCAGTGAAAAATAGCAACCACTCAGGCATACATGGGTTTGTGTGCAAATGCTGAGGGAAGATCATAGATGCCTAACTTAGAGTCATAGAGTCATACAGCGTAGAAACAGGCCCTTCGGCCCAACAAGCCCACACCTGCCAACATGTCCCTTCTACACTAGTTGCACCTGCCTGCATTTAGCTGATATCCTTCTAAACCTGTCCTATCCATGTACCTGTCTAAATGTTTCATAAATATTGCGATAGCACCTACCTCGACCACCTACCACACTTTGCGTGAATAAGTTACCCCTCAGGTTCTTATTAAATCTTTCCCCCCTCACCTGAAACCTATGGCCTCTGGTTCTCCATTCCCCTAATCTTCGGCAAGAGACTCTGTATATCGAGCCGGTCTATTCCTCTCATGATTTTGTACACCTCTATAAGATCACCCTTCATCCTCAAGCCCTCCAATGAATAGAGTCCCAGCCTGCCCATCCTCTCCCTATAGCTCTGGCACTCCAGTTCCAGGAACATCCTTGTAAATCTTCACTGCACCCTTTCCTGCTTGACAAGTCAAGTCAAGTCAAGTCAAGTTTATTTGTCACATACACATACACGATGTGCAGTGAAATGAAAGTGGCAATGCCTGCGGGTTGTGCACAAAAAAGAATTACAGTTACAGCATATAAATAAAGTTAATAAGTTACTATAGTGTAGACAAAAATTTAGTCTCTGGAGTTATAAAAGTTGACAGTCCTGATGGCCTGTGGGAAGAAACTCCGTCTCATCCTCTCCGTTTTCACAGCGTGACAGCGGAGGCGTTTGCCTGATCGTAGCATCTGGAACAGTCCGTTACTGGGGTGGCAGGGGTCCCTCATGATCTTGCTTGCTCTGGATCTGCACCTCCTGATGTATAGGTCCTGCAGGGGGACGAGTGTAGTTCCCATGGTGCGTTCTGCCGAAAGCACTACTCTCTGCAGGGCCATCCTGTCCTGGGCAGAGCTGTTCCCAAACCAGACTGTAATGTTGCCGGACAGGATGTTCTCTACAGCCCCAGAGTAGAAGCAATGAAGGATCCTCAGAGACACTCTGAATTTCCTCAGTTGTCTATGGTGGTAAAGGCACTGCTTTGCCTTACCCACCAGTGCGGCAATGTGCGTTGCCCATGTCAGATCCTCTGTGATGCGGACTCCCAAGTATTTAAAACTGCTCACCCTATCCACAGTAGACCCATTTATCTCCAGTGGCGTGTACGTCCTTGGATGTTTAGCCCTTCTGAAGTCCACAATCAGCTCCTTCGTTTTAGTGACATTCAAGAGGAGGCTATTGTCCTGACACCAGAGTGCCAGATCAGCCACCTCCTCCCGGTAGGCCTTCTCATCATTGTTGGAGATCCGGCCCACCACCACAGTGTCATCAGCAAACTTGATGATGGAGTTTGAGCTGAACCTGGCCCCACAGTCATGTGTGTACAGGGAGTACAGTAGGGGGCTAAGGACGCAACCCTGGGGGGATCCTATGTTCAGGGTGAGGGAGCTAGATGTGTGTTCCCCCATCCTGACCACTTGGGGCCTGGCGGTGAGAAAATCCAGGACCCAGGCACACAGAGGGGTGCTAAGCCCCAGTTCCAGCAGCTTCTCAACCAGTCTGCTGGGGACTATTGTGTTGAATGCTGAACTAAAGTCAATGAACAGCATCCTCACATAGCCCCCCTGGCTGTCCAGATGAGAGAGAGCGATGTGTAGAACCTGGGAGACCGCATCATCCGTGGACCTGTTCGGACGGTATGCGAACTGTAGTGGGTCCATGTTGCGAGGAAGGAGGGCGCAGATGAGCTTCTTGACTAGCCTCTCAAAGCATTTCATGACAACCGAGGTGAGGGCCACCGGTCGGTAGTCATTTAAACACGCTGGAGAGGCATTCTTTGCTACATCTTTCCTACAACAGAAGACAACATCTTTCCTACACCAGAAGGCTTTTAGACAAGGGTAGTTAAAATGAATAAACAGGTATTTTCAAAGCCATTTGTTAGGACACAGACATAGACATAGAAAATTGGTGCAAGAGGAGGCTATTCGGTCCTTCGAGCCAGCACCACCATTCAATGTGATCATGGCTGATCATTCTCAATCAGTACCTCGTTCCTGCCTTCTCCCCATACCCCCTGACTCCGCTATCCTTAAGAGCTCTATCTAGCTCTCTCTTGTATGCATTCAGAGAATTGGGCTCCACTGCCTTCTGAGGCAGAGAATTCCACAGATTTACAAATCTCTGACTGAAAATGTTTTTCCTCATCTCCGTTCTAAATGGCCTACCCCTTATTCTTAAACTGTGGCCCCTGGTTCTGGACTTCCCCAACATTGGGAACATGTTTCTTGCCTCTAACGTGTCCAACTCCTTAATAATCTTATATGTTTCGATAAGATCCCCTCTCATCCTTCTAAATTCCAGTGTATACAAGCCTAGTCGCTCCAGTCTTTCAACATACGACAGTCCGGCCATTCCGGGAATTAACCTAGTAAACCTACGCTGCACGCCTTCAATAGCAAGAATATCCTTCCTCAAATTTGGAGACCAAAACTGCACACAGTACTCCAGGTGTGATCAGTATCCTGTGCCCGACTTCTCCCCATATCCCTTGATTCCACTAGCCCCCAGAGCTGTATCTAACTCTCTCTTAAATTCATCCAGTGATTTGGCCTCCACTGCACTCTATGGCAGAGAATTCCACAAATTCACAACTCTCGGGGCGAAAAAGTTCCTTCTCACCTCAGTTTTAAATGGCCTCCCCTTTATTCTAAGACTGTGGTCCCTGGTTCTGGACTCCCCCAACATTGGGAACATTTTTCCTGCAATGAATTCGATTCATTGATTCGAATGAATAAATTAATAAATGTATGAATGAACGAATGAATGAATGAATGAATGAATGAATGAATGAATGAATGAATGAATGAATGAATGAATGCATGAATACTTTATTGTCACAGTTAAGTTCTTTGTTTTGCGTACCCAAGGTATGCAAAGATTCGCCACATAAAGGGCGCCGACAAAGTAACAAAATATCCCGTGTCAGGTCCTCCTTTGTTCTCACCCCTTCCCCATTCCCCTCTGTCCTGGCAGTTCCCCCCCCACGCCGGGTCCTCCTTTGGTCTTCCCCGCCCCCCCTCATGGCAGCCCCGTGAAAGCATAGAGACATGGTATTAGTTCGATTGGTTTGGAAAAGGGTAATATGGTGCAAATAATCTTCTTCTGCATTGACCCCTTCTGTGAGATGATGTTTCTATATCCCGCTCCAGGGAATTCTATTGACAATTTTTAATCTATATTGCTGCATCTTGTTTTTATCTGAATTTTTTTTATTAACATTGTCAAACAGAGAGATGATAAGCCTCAAACTGTCTTTGGAAAGACAAATTCTTGCACGTGTCTGGCATCTAGACCATAATTCCACTGAGCAGGTATACGTCCCACAACTCATTGATTTGAAAACTGACATGCCCGAAGGTTGAGATGTACTTATCAATGCATCTAAATTATTTTTCTATTTTTTCACATCCATAACCAACTTTAATTTTAGTTTACTTTTCAAAAAGATCATAAGATCATAAGCTGTAGGAGGAGAATTAGGCTATTCGGCCTATTGTTTACACCACCATTCAATCATGGCTGATCTATCTCTCCTTCCTAACCCCGTTCTCCTGCCTTCTCCCCATAACCTCTGACACCCGTACTAATCAAGAATCTTTCTATCTCCGCCTTAAAAATATACAATGACTTGGCCTCCACAGAGAACGCACACCCAACACCCCCACCCACTGACCATCAATGGTGCTGCTGTGGAGCAGGTGAGCAGCACCAAATTCCTGGGGGTGAACATCACTGAGGATCTCTCCTGGAGCAACAACACCACGTCCATCGCCAAGAAAGCCCAGCAGCGCCTCTACTTCCTCCGCAAACTGAAGAGAGCGGGAGCCCCCACACCCATCATGTACACTTTTTACCGAGGCGCCATTGAGAGTATCCTCAGCAGCTGCATCACTGTGTGGTTCGGAAGCTGCACAGCCTCCAGCCGTAAGACCCTGCAGCGCATAGTGAACACTGCTGAGAGGATCACTGGCGCCTCACTCCCATCACTCCTGGTCCTTTACACCACCCGCCTCACCCGCAAAGCATTGAGCATTGTGGGTGACCCCTCCCACCCTTCCAACAGCCTCTTCACCCTCCTGCCTTCAGGGAGAAGGTTTCGCAGCCTGAGGTCGAGCACCACCCGACTAAAGAACAGTTTTTTCCACCAGGCTGTCAGGATGCTGAACTCTCTCCCCTCCCTCCCTCCTCGCTCCCCTGCCCCCATTGGACCTGGACTTTAACACCCCACACACACGCACATCCAGCACCAGACATTTTTTTTAACACTGCTATGGACAGGCTTTGCACTACTGTTCATTATTTTTTTATTGTAATATATTCATCTTCATCTTTTTTTCATTGAAGTGACTATATTTTATATTGATTGTTGTTTGCTGTGCCTTTTTAATTTTAACTTAATTTAATGCACTTTATTCCTCGGGATTGTGGGAAACGGTATTTCGATTTTCTGTCTGTGTAAACTAACTGGAAATTGACAATAAAGTTGACTTTGACTTGACTTTGACTTTGACTTCTGTGGCAAAGAATTCCACAGATTCACCAACCTCTGACTAAAGTTTTAGTTCAGTTTAGTTTAGTTTAGAGATACAGCGAGGAAACAGGGCCTTCGGCCCACTGAGTCTGCACTGACCAGCGATCCCCGCACACTAACACTATTCTACACACTCTAGGGGCAATTTACACTCTAGGGGCTCTTTGGAGTGTGGGAGGAAACACAAAATTCCGGAGAAATCCCACGCAGGTCACAGGAACAACGTACAAACTCCGTACAGGCAGTACCTGTAGTCAGGATCGAACCCGGGTCTCCGGTGCCGTAAGGCAGCAACTCTACCGCTGCGCCACCGTGCCCATACCCTTTAGGATTCTCGGTACAGTTCTACTACTGGTTAAAACACAAAGCGCTGGGGGAACACAGCAGGTCAGGCAGCATCTGTGAAAGGAATGGACAGGAGATGTTGTGGGATGGGACCCTTCGAACCAAAAAACAACATCTTAAATAAACAATAAACAATATCTAAAAAGCTGGATGAAACTTTAAGTAACTTCGGTAGTTTTGCTTATTAATTTTGGATTCTTATTTTCACAATAGACGTCGTTTCCACACAATGTGAAGGTAGGCACAAAAGCCTCGAGTGAATCAGCAGGACAGGCAGCATCTCTGGAGAGAAGGAATGGGTGATTCCAGTCTGAAAAAGGGTCTCAACCCAAAACGCCACCCATTCCTTCTCTCCAGAGATGCTGCCTATCCCGCTGAGTTACTCCATCCAGCATATCATATCATATCATATCATATATATACAGCCGGAAACAGGCCTTTTTGGCCCACCAAGTCCGTGCCGCCCAGCGATCCCCGTACATTAACACTATCCTACACCCACTAGGGACAATTTTTACATTTACCCAGCCAATTAACCTACAAACCTGTACGTCTTTGGAGTGTGGGAGGAAACCGAAGATCTCGGAGAAAACCCACGCAGGTCACGGGGAGAACGTACAAACTCCTTACAGTGCAGCACCCGTAGTCAGGATCGAACCTGAGTCTCCGGCGCTGCATTCGCTGTAAAGCAGCAACTCTACCGCTGCGCTACCGTGCCGCCCGATTTTGAGTCTATCTTCGGTTAAAACCAGTATCTGTGGTTCCTTCCTCCACACAATGTGAACTGCATAGTGTAATCTAGAAGAAATAAAACCTACTATATTACATCTGAACTGGTCGACCCATACGTTCAATTATATGATTTGCCTTGCGGAAGCACCAAGGCAAAAAGCTGTTATCCCTTCCTGAAGACAGTTGAAAACGTTGACAGTGACATTTGTATTAGAGAGGTGGGATTTGATGTTAATCACCTGAATTAATGATTAGGGTGGCACGGTGGCGCAGCGGTAGAGTTGCTGCCTTACAGCGCTTACAACGCTTACAATAGACAATAGACAAAAGGTGCAGGAGGAGGCCATTCGGCCCTTCGAGCCATCACCGCCATTCAATGTGATCATGGCTGATCATTCTCAATCAGTACCCCGTTCCTGCCTTCTCCCCATACCCCCTGACTCCGCTATCCTTCAGAGCTCTATCTCGCTCTCTCTTGAATGCATTCAGAGAATTGGCCTCCACTGCCTTCTGAGGCAGAGAATTCCACAGATTCACAACTCTCTTTTCCTCATCTCAGTTCTAAGAAAAAGTTTTTCCTCATCTCAGTTCTAAGAAAAGTTTTTCCTCATTTCAGTTCTAAAGCGCCAGAAACCCGGTTTCGATCCCGACTGCAGGCGCCGTCTGTACAGAGTTTGTACGTTCTCCCCGTGTGTTTTTATCCAAGCTCTTTGGTTTCCTCCCATACTCCAAAGTATCCCGTGCCAGGTCCTCCTTTGTTCTCACCCCTTCCCCATTCCCCTCTGTCCTGGCAGTTCCCCCCCCACGCCGGGTCCTCCTTTGGTCTTCCCCGCCCCCCCTCATGGCAGCCCCGATTTCTCCGTTAGCAAAGGCGATTTTGGCAAAGTGAAAAACACTGGAAATCATGAAAAAAGCACGGAAAATGGATTTTAAAAATGTGGAGAAACGCGGAAACGCGGAAAGTTCACATGCCTGCTCTGAATTAAACTAAACTAAAGGCCCTGTCCCAGTTTGGCGATTTTTTAGGCGACTACAGGCGACTAGGCTGTCGCCGCACGACCGCCGGGGTATCGCGGGCGTAGTCGTGAGTAGTCTCCAAAGAGTCGTAGTGTTTTTCTGGTCATAGCTGGATTTTGTGAAGGCTTGACAATTTTTGGCGACTGTTGGTTTGACACCAATGAGCGCAGCTTGACGTCTCCTGACGTGGACGCTGTCGTAGGTTGTCACCAGGTTGTCGCCTGGTAAAGTAGGTTGTCGCCGGTGCTAACTTCGGCGAATTCCAAGTGTGGACTTAATCTGATCATCCATCAGTGTAACGTGTCCATAAATGATGTTAGGTTTTGTACGTTTTTGCACTTGTATTCTGTTTAAAGTTTGAAGTTTATTGAAATTTATTGAAGTTTATTACAATATTTTTGTATGCACCGATGCATGTTCTTATCAACCTTTTTAAAAATGTTGTTTGTTCATCAATAAAGGATATTCTTGACATTTTGACGGAAAATTGATGTATGAAGTTATTGTATTTCAGAGTAGTTTCTCATGGCATCACTTTCAAATAGTCATGATGCAGAATGATTGGAAACCTTACCATACACCCCCTTTTATAGGGAAAGTGGGTGAAACGTGAATTGTCTTCATTTGTCTTCAGTCTTCAGTGTCATAGCTTGTCGTAGCTTGTCGCGGGTGGACGTAGGTTGACTTCGGTTGTCGTAGGTTGCTGCCTCTGTGGTGGTAGGTTGTTGTAGGTGCGGTCTTGGTGGACGTTCTACTCGCGACGATTGGGTCGCCGGTTTTCGGTAGCTTGCCGTTGCTTGAAGTCGACTAGGTGGTATGTTGTTGTAGCTTGTCGTAGACATTATCGTAGGGGAGGTCCAGTCACCGTTTTTTTCGGCGACCTGCTACGACCACGGGTAGAGCTCTTAAGGATAGCGGAGTCAGGGGGTATGGGGAGAAGGCAGGAACGGGGTACTGATTGAGAATGATCAGCCATGATCACATTGAATGGCGGTGCTGGCTCGAAGGGCCGAATGGCCTCCTCCTGCACCTATTGTCTAGGAGATCTTATCGAAACGTATAAGATTATTAAGGGGTTGGACACGTTAGAGGCAGGAAACATGTTCCCAATGTTGTGGGAGTCCAGAACAAGGGGCCACAGTTTAAGAATAAGGGGTAGGCCATTTAGAACTGAGATGAGGAAAAACTTTTTCAGTCAGAGAGTTGTGAATCTGTGGAATTCTCTGCCTCAGAAGGCAGTGGAGGCCAATTCTCTGAATGCATTCAAGAGAAAGCTGGATGGAGCTCTTAAGGATAGCGGAGTCAGGGGGTATGGGGAGAAGGCAGGAACGGGGTACTGATTGAGAATGATCAGCCACAATCACATCGAATGGCGGTGCTGGCTCGAAGGGCCGAATGGCCTCCTCCTGCACCTATTGTCTATTGTCTATTGTCTATTGACCATGACAGTCGCCGGCAGTCACCTTAAAATATGCCTAACTGGGACAGTCCCTTAATGCTGCACTCTAAGCATGAGAGAACATTATACCCACCATGCCTATCGCATTAAAAATGCAACCAAATGCAAACTGGCGAGTATGAGTAATGGTGTTTGCCACGGGACTAAATACAAATTTCTCCCCTGGGATGTTTGGAGAAACATTATGCTCCATTTACCTAATTTCCAGTCACTTAACGGGTTGTAATGATACCCCAGGGATTAAGACTCACACACAACCGAGACTCCGTTAGTTCAGAAGATGTTACCTTGAATTTTCAGTGAAGCAAAACTTTTAATTTTTTTGCGATCACACTGAATTTGCTTCCATTCAACGGAGCAGAAAGAAATATGACCATCAAACCTAGAGTTAAACTGAATTATATTACACTGATTGAGGCCACCTTGTCTGATCTGAGGCTTTGAAAGAGCTGTCTATTAGACTCAAGACAGACACAAAAAGCTGGATGGAGTAACTCAGCGGGACAGGCAGCATCTCTGGAGAGAAGGAATGGGTGACGCCTCGGGTTGAGACCCTTCTTCAGACTCGGACTCATTGCCACATTCCTTCCCTATGCCGTTTGAGAACACACGGACATTTGACGCACAAAAAGACCCATCTCCTTCTCAAACTCTTTTTGCCATTTATCATCGACTTACATTCTCTTGTTATCGACCTTCCTGTCAGCAGAAACTTTCCTGCTCTCTGCCTCTTCAGAGCACCCTCAGAAAATTGAAAATCAATTTACTGGAGAACAATCTCAGCAACTCTGCTCTCTGCAAAAGTCTGAAGCTTTTCATCCTCAATCATATTCTGGTGAATGTGCACTCTCTTCAAAGCACTAATGTCCTTCCAAATGCCATACAGAGTCATAGAGCTGCCATAGAATCAGGGCCCTTCAGCACAACTCATTCAGGCCTGCCTAAAAGTCCCATCCAAGCTAGTCGCATTTGTCCATGCCTGTTCCATTTCCCTCCAAACCTTTACTATCCTTCCACCGGTCCAAATGCCTTTTAAAATGTTATTGTTGGACCTGCCTCAACTACTGACGAGGATGTTTCCAGGACTCAAGGGTCCGAGCTATAGGGAGAGGTTAAATAGACTGGGACTCTATTCCTTGGAGCGCAGGAGGATGAGGGGTGATCTTATAGAGGTGTGTAAAATCATGAGAGGAATAGATTTAGTGTAAGAAAATAACTGCAGATGCTGGAACAAATCGAAGGTATTTATTTCACAAAATGCTGGAGTAACTCAGCAGGTCAGGCAGCATCTCAGGAGAGAAGGAATGGGTGACGTTTCGGGTCGAGACCCTTCTTCAGACTGTCAGGGGGACGGGACAAAGGAAGGATATAGGTGGAGACAGGAAGATAGAGGGAGAACTGGGAAGGGGGAGAGGAAGAGAGGGACAGAGTAACTATCTAAAGTTGGAGAAGTCAATGTTCATATCACTGGGCTGCAAGCTGCCCAGGCGAAATATGAGGTGCTGTTCCTTCAATTTCCGGTGGGCCTCACTATGGCACTGGAGGAGGCCCATGACAGAAAGGTCAGACTGGGAGTGGGAGGGGGAGTTGAAGTGCTCAGCCACTGGGAGATCAGGTTGGTTAAGGCAGACTGAGTGATGGTGTTGAGCGAAACGATCGCCGAGCCTGCTTTTGGTTTCGCCGATGTAAAGAAGTTGACATCTAGAGCAGTGGATACAATAGATGAGGTTGGACTAGGTGCAGGTGAACCTCTGTCTCACCTGGAAAGACTGTTTGGGTCCTTGGATGGAGTTGAGGGGGGAGGTAAAGGGACAGGTGTTGCATCTTCTGCGGTTGCAGGGGAAAGTGCCCGGGGATGGGGTGGTTTGGGTGGAAAGGGACGAGTGGACCAGGGAGTTACGGAGGGAACGGTCTCTGTGGAACGCAGAGAGGGGAGGGGATGGGAAGATGTGGCCAGTAGTGGGGTCCCGTTGGAGGTGACGGAAATGTTGGTGGATGATTTGTTGGATCCGCTGGCTGGTGGGGTGGAAGGTGAGGACGATGTGGGTTCAGTCCTTGTTGCGAATGGGGGGAGGGGGAGCAAGAGCGGAGCTGCGGGATGTAGAAAAGACCCTAGTGAGAGCCTCATCTATAATGGAGGAGGGGAAGCCCCGTTTCCTAAAGAATGAGGACATCTCTGATGCCCTAGTGTGAAACACCTCATCCCGGGTGCAGATGCGGCGTAGACGGAGGAATTGGGAGTAGGGGATAGACCTTTTGCAGGAGACAGGGTGGGAAAAAGTGTAGTCCAGATAGCTGTGTGAGTCAGTGGGTTTATAGTAGATGTCAGTCACTAGTCTGTCTCCTGTGATGGAGATGGTGAGGTCCAGAAATGGGAGGGAGATGTCAGAGATAGTCCAAGTATATTTAAGAGCAGAATGGAAATCGGAAGTGAAGTGTATGAAGTCAGTGAGTTCTGCATGGGTGCAATAGGTAGCACCGATGCAGTCGTCGATGTAGCGGAGGTAGAGTTCGGGGATGGGGCCAGTGTACGTCCAGAACAGGGATTGTTTGACGTACCCGACAAAGAGGCAGGCATAGCTAGGGCCCATGCGAGTGCCCATAGCTACGCCTTCGGTTTGGAGGAATTGGGAGGAGTCAAAGGAGAAGTTGTTAAGAGGAATAGATTTGGTAGATGCACAGTGTCTTGCCCAGAGTAGGGAAATTGAGGACCAGAGGACACAGTTTTAAGGTGAAGGAAAAAAGAATTAATAGGAATCTGAGGGGTCATTTTTTTCACAGGTTTTGGAGGGATCTGGGCCATATGCAGGCAGGTGGCCCTAATGTAGCTGGAGCATGTTGGCCAGTCTGTGGGCAAGTTGGGCTGAAGCGCCTGTTTCCATGTTGCATGAGTCTGAGACTCTATGACCCTACTTCATCTGACAGCTTGTCAAGATACATACCGACTTCTGCCCCTCAATTTCCTGTTAAGTCTTTCTCATCACATCTTAACCATATGCACTCTGGTTCTTAAAGTTGTCCATGTACACTCATGGATTCAGCAGCAGAACCATATGGCACAGTGGCGCAGCAGTATAATTGCCGCCTTACAGTGCCAGAGGCCTGGGTTCGATCCTGACCTTGGGTGCTGTCTGTACAGAGTTTGTACGTTCTCCCCATGACCGTGTACGGGATTGCTCCGGGAGCTCCAGTCTCCTCCCATATTCCAAAGGTTCGTAGGTTAATTGGCTTGGTATAAACGTGAATTGTCCCTGGTGTGTGTAGGATAGTGTTAGTGTGTGGGGATCGCTGGTCGGTGTGGATGCGGTGGGCCCGTTTCCGTGCCGTATCTCTAAACTAAACTAAGCTTCGGTAAGAATTGTAAATTGTCCCTTGTGTGTAGGATAAGACTAGTGTACGGAGATATGTACATTGGTCGGCGCCCCCTCGGTGGGCCAGAGAGCCTGTTTCCGGGCTGTATCTCCAAAAGAAAAACACTTTTGGGGCAATTTATTGTAACCACTTATCCTCGTAACCTGATCGACTTTGGACATGTAAGAGGAAATGGGAAATCCACTCTGCCATTGGGAGAATGTGCAAACTCCACACAGACTGGTCAGTACTGAACCTTAGTCTCTGGCACTGTGGGGAAATAGTTCCGTTATCTGTGCCAGTGTGCCGCCCAAACTCTTAAGAGTGTTCACATCTTCAACAGAAGAGAGGGGAGGATTTATTTGGCTCTCGGAGGTCATGCACGAAAGTTTTCACACCAAACAAACGCAGTTCTGATTCAGTTGACATTCTTCTTCTTGAGAGGTCATGCAGTTACAGTAATTGGCATGTGGCTGACTCTTTTCCCCTCTTTACTTTGCTGCAGAGGCGTTATTCCATTGTCCATGCATTATCTCATGCAGTTAACTTCACAACAGAATAATACGCAAGTGAAAAAAAAAGCCGCCCCATCTATTTCTGCATCTCTTGCTGGAACTTTTAATTCATGTTTGAACAAAAATGAATTTACACTTCAAAAGTACTTAGGCAATTTCAATATTTGACTTAAAAACAAAAAAGAAAATGGAAGAACTCAACAGGTCAGACATCATCTGCGAAAAAAACCCAGAGTTAATGTTTCAAGCCGAAAACCTTTCATCAGAATGGGAAAAAGATTAATTTTAAGTTGATATTAAATTGCAGAGAGTTTGAGCCCACAATGGTCCATTGTTGGCTGTGGAAGGGGTAATAACGAAGAGATACGTGGATGCGAACGATGGAACTGGCAGGACTACCAGCATGGAGGAGGGGAGAGAGGGAGGGAATGCGAGGGTTACTTGAAATTAGAGAAATCAACATCATACCACTAGCTTGTACACTGCCTCAGCAAAATATGAGGTTTGTCCCTTCAATTTGTGCGTGGCCACACTCTGACTGTGGAGGAGGCCCAGGACAGAAAGTTCAGTATGGGAATGGGAAGGGAAAATCCACTGGGGTAGTTTAGTTTATCGTCATGTATACCGAGGTATGGTGAAAGCTTTTTTGATGCATGCTCTCCAGTATGCTGAAAGACTATACAGGATTGCAATCGAGCAATCCACAGTGCATAGGCACATGATAAAGGGAATAATGTTTAGTGCATTATAAAGTCCAGCAAAGTCCGATTAAAGATAGTCTGAGCGCCTTCGTGGAGGTAGATTGTAGCTCCTTTCTAGTTGTTGGTAGGATGGTTCAGTTGCCGGAAAGCAGCTGGGAAGAAAGAGTCTCTGAATCTTGTGCGTGTTGAAGTGCGCGTTCTCACACTTCTGTACCTCTTGCCTGATGGGAGAGGGGAGAAGAGGGAGTGACTGGGGTGAAACTCGTCCTTGATTCTGCTGGAGGCCCTGCTGAGGCAGCGTGAAGGGTAGATGGAGTCAAAGGAAGTGAGGTTGGTTTTGTGTGATGGTCTGGGCTGCCGCATTTACAATTCTAAAATCTAAAGTCTAAAGTCCAAAGTGGCTTTCAATTGACGCATGCCCTCCACAGTGGAGTGGGTGCACGGCACTTGGAATGCCTTCAACTATAAGAAAGGCAAGTGGATACAAAAGTGAGTGGTTTTTTGCAGATAGTGAAGATGGTTGTGAACGATTGCAGCGGGATCTGGATCGATTGGCCAGGTGGGCGGAGGAATGGTTGATGGAATTTGACACTGAGAAGTGTGAGGTGTTGCATTTTGGGACGTCGAACAAGGGCAGGGCCTACACAGTAAATGGTAGGCCTCTGGGTAGTGTTGTAGAGCAGAGGGATCTAGGAGTGCAGGTGCATGGTTCCTTGAAGGTCAAGTCACAGGTAGATAAGATGGTCAAAAAGGCTTTTGGCACTTTGACCTTCATCAGTCAGAGTATTGAGTATGGAGGTTGGGAGTTCATGTTGCAGTTGTATAAGACGTTGGTGAGACCGCATTTAGAGTATTGTGTTCAGTTCTGGGCACCTTGTTATAGGAAAGATATTGTCAAGCTTGAAAGGGTTCAGAAAAGATTTACGAGGATTTTGCCAAGACTAGAGGGTGTGAGCTGCCGGGAGAGGTTGAGTAGGCTGGGTCTCTATTCCATGGAGCGCAGGAGGATGTGGGGAGATCATATAGAGGTGTACAAAATCATGAGAGGAATAAATCGGGTAGATGAACACTTTTGTCCAGAGTAGGGGAATCGAGAACCAGACGACATAGGTTCAAGGTGAAGGGGAAAAGATTTCGTAAGAATCCGAAGGGGTAACTTTTTTCACACAAAGGGTGGTGGGTGTATGGAACAAGCTGCCAGAGGAGTCAGTTGAGGCTGAGACAATAGACAATAGACAATAGACAATAGACAATAGACAATAGGTGCAGGAGGAGGCCATTCGGCCCTTTGAGCCAGCACCGCCATTCAATCTGATCATGGCTGATCATTCTCAATCAGTACCCCATTCCTGCCTTCTCCCCATACCCCCTGACTCCGCTATCCTCAAGAGCTCTATCTAGCTCTCTCTTGAATGTATTCAGAGAATTGGCCTCCACTGCCTTCTGAGGCAGAGAATTCCACAGATTCACAACTCTCTGACTGAAAAAGTTTTTCCTCATCACAGTTCAAAATGGCCTACCCCTTATTCTTAAACTGTGGCCCCTTGTTCTGGACTCCCCCAACATTGGGAACATGCTTCCTGCCTCTAACGTATCCAACCCTTTAATAATCTTATACGTTTCGTTAAGATCCCCTCTCATCCTTCTAAATCAAGACTATCCCATTGTTTAAGAAACAGTTAGGCATGTGCATGGATAGGACAGGTTTGGAGGGATATGGACCAAGCGCAGGCAAGTGGGACTAGTGTAGCTGGGACATTGTTGGCCGGTGTGGGCGAGTTGGGCTGAAGGGCCTGTTTCCACACTGTATCACTCTATGACTATGACTCTATGGAGCTGGCCCCTGAGCTTGGGACATTTGTGTTGTTCGGCTAAACTAATCGCTGAGCACAAAGACAGGGTGGTCTATCTTCCAATATGCCAGAGAGGAACTGATCTACGAGAAGGGCAGCCACGGTAACGCAGCGGTAGAGCTGCTGCCTTACAGCGCTTGCCGCGCCGGAGACCCGGGTCCGATCCCGACTGCGGGTGCTGTCTGTACGGTGTTTGTACGTTCTCACGGTGACCGCGTGGGGTTTCTCCGAGGTCTTCGATTTCCTCCTACACTCCAAAGGCGCGCAGGCTTGTAGGCTAATTGGCTTGGTGTATGTGTACATTGCCCCTAGTGTGTGTAGGATAGTGTTGATGTGCGGGGATCGCTGGTCGGCGCGGAGTCGGCGGGTCGCAGGGCCTGTTTCCGCGCTGTATCTCATAAACTAAACTAAACTGAAAGGGGTGTTTCTGGCGGTTCCCCACGGAACCGTCAGCCCGTCGTAAGTGTGCTGTGTCCCGGTAATATTCAGCCTCCCAAGGAACCACAATAGACATGACAATGATTCCTGAAAGAAGATCTATTAAACATTAGATTAAGCCATGAGGAAATGTTTCGAATATAATCTATTTGACGCTGTCATCCCGCAAAGGTCTTCCAAGGTTTGGAATGATGGATTGTGAGCTTAACAAGCGGACAAGGCTCATTCCATGCTGCCACAGATGATCTGGAATAGCTGGCTATGAGTTATAAATAAAGGAATATAAGAGCGCAACTCAACAATACACTTTGCAAAAACATCAAGGGGCCAAGGGGCCGGGAGCAGGTATGTGAGGGTTTTGAGCACCACTGATACTAAAACAATTCTAAGTCACGAAATATGAAAGCGAAAGAAAAAATACATCAATTTCTTTTCACGAGTGAGGGTGTCACTGCTGCCGTTCTATCATCTGCTGGGGTATTTTGAAGCAGAATGTGTCGGAAGAAATATGATGGATGGGGGAAGGAATATGTATTTCTGTTCATTTTTGCCAGGCAGAGACCGGGAGTGGCGAATGGGTGGAGGTGTTGGGAGAGACGTGAGAAAGGTATATATCGCACGGTGGTGGCACTGTGGCGCAGCGGTAGAACTGCTGCCTCACGGCGTCCCTGCCTTCCTCCCAGGTTCGATCCTGACTACGGGTGCTGTCTGCGCGGAGTTTGCACGTGACAGCGTGTGTTATTCTCCGGGCGCTTCAAAGACGTGCAGGGTCTGCAGGTTAATTGGCTTCTGTGAAATTGCCTCTGGTGTGTAGGATGCGAAAGTGGGATAACATAGAACTAGCGAACGGGGTGGTCGTCGGTCGGCGTGGAATCGATAGGCCGAAGGGTGTGTTTCCATGCTGTATCTCTGAACTAAACACAAAGTACAGGAGAAGTCAGCTGATCAGCTACCATCTGTGAAAGGAATGGACAGGCAACGTTTTGGACCCTTCTTCAGTCAACACAAGTCATTCAGAATAACATTCGTCACTGGGTACCGATGGCAAATTTCTATTGCGAACTCCGTTTAATTATGGAGTCATTGAATTGTTAGAGCACGATAAGATGCCAATTGTAGTCCCATCCTCTCGGGCTCATCCCACTGCTCTTCATTCATTCAGCGCTGTAAATTGGTTTCCCCTCAAGTGCCTATTTAGGAGTCTCGTGCTCAGAGAAGGCGAATCAAGGACAAGAGGACAAAGGTTTAAGGAGTCAATAGAAATCTGAGGGACAACCTTTTCACGCAAAGGTTGATGGGTGCGTGGAACAAGCTGCCAGACGAGGAAGTTGAGGCAGTGATTATCCCAACGTTTATGAACCAGTTAAACATGTACATGGACAGGACAGGTTTGGAGGGAGATGGGCCATAGGCGGGCAAGTGGGACTAGTGCAGCTGGGACACGTTGGCCAGTGTAGGCAAGCTGGGCTGAAGGGCTGTATCACTCGACAACTCTATGCCTACTTATCAAGATCAAGATCAAGATCAAGATATCAAGATCAAGATCAAGATCAAGATCAAGATCAAGATCAAGATCAAGATAGCTTTATTTGTCATCCAATATTGGACGAAATTTCGGTCACCCACAGTCCAACAATAAAAGCATTAAATAGGCATTCAAATTACACAACCCCAAAACCCCCAAAACACAGTCCAACAATAAAAGCATTAAATAGGCATTAAAATTACCCAACCCCAAAAACACACAAAAACCTTAAAAACCTTAATCGAAGCTGGTGGTGGTGGTGGTGGAAGCATATACTATAGTGGCATTTTGGAGACCCTTGGATAAGCATGGATATACAGGGAATAGAAGGAAATCGATTATGTGCAGACAGATAAGGGTTGGGCATGGTAACTCAGCGGGTCAAACTGCATCTCTGGAGAAAAGGAGTGGGTGACATTTCGGGTCGGAACCCTTCTTCAGACTGAAAGTAGAGGTGGAAGGGGGAGGGGGGAGGGGGGTGGAGGGAGTCAATCATGATCATCTGTTGCTGCCCCTTATTTGTTCTTGGTTTTTCTCGCCTCCAGTTTATTCCCCCCACCCCCCTCCCCACCTCCCACCTCTGCTTTCAGTCTGAAGAAGGGCCTCGACCCGAAACGTCGTCCACTCCTTTATCTCCAGCGATGCTGCCCGTCCCGCTGAGTTACTCTGGCATTTTGTGTGTCTACCTTCGGTGTAAACCGGCATCGGCAGTTCCTTCCTACACATCCGCTGGATCGGATAATGGTCACGCTGGCCAAACGAAGGAGCAGTCCCATGAGGAGGCCCATGGGACCTGGGAAGCATCACTTTATCCCAATTGCAATACCATAGCATTGTCATTTATCCCCCTTAACATTGTCAGGTCCAGTGAAGTTATGAATGGAGACCCAGGAACATTCGCAAGAAGCAACAGTGAAGGCTCTGTCTGAAATAAGAACTCCGATTAATTGGGTAATGAATGGATGTTATTATTTCTGGATCCTCTGGGACATGGCCGTCAAAGTTTCACAATGGCAGCAAAGGAGAAGATAAAACGGATTAAATGTGCTGCAATAAGCTTATTCCTATCAGGGATATAAAACACCCCTTATGCAAAGGAAGGTCAGCCCCAGAGTTTCACCTGCATTGTGCTTCGGTCTTCTGGAGTAAACTGTTCTCAAATCTATTGAATAAACTTGTGGAGAAAGGGAGGAATCTGAGTTGGCATAATTTCATTGTGGTCACATCTGACGCATTGTGCACCATTCCACAGGGCAGCAGGAGAGATACGACCATTAATATCTGCTAATATTCCTTAATAAAGACAGAGCTTAATTAATGAAAGCTGTGCAGCTGAAACCTGTAAAATTATTAAGAAATATACGCCTGAGGTAATTTGCTTTTAATTCAATTCAGTTACAGAGCGCAATTGCCTTGGCATCCTGTGGCCACATGTTGTGCTGTATTTGATCGATTATCTTTGTGTCAGGAGCTGTCTAATTCTCAGCTCTCCAGTTTCCTCGCTAAATCTTTTAGTTGCGTGTCAGTATGTTTCGTACATTTAAACCTGGACTGGTCAGAGTTTAGTTTAGTTTAGTTTAGTTTTACTTTAGAAAGATTAGTTTAGTAAACAGGCCCTTCGGCCCACCGGGTCCGCACCGACCAGCGATCCCCAGCATATTAACACTATTCTACACATACTAGGGGCAATTATTACATTTACCAAGCCAATTAACCTACATACCTGTACGTCATTGGAGTGTGGGAGGAAACCGAAGATCTCGGAGAAAACCCGCGCAGTCACGGGTAGAAGGTACAATCTCCGTACAGATGGCGCCCATAGTCAGGATCGAACCCAGGTCTCCGGCGCTGGAAGCGCTGTAAGGCAGCAACTCTACCGCTGTGCCACCGTGCCGCCCTGCTTCCTGATAATGATAACTTACCCAGTTGGCGGCACGGTAGCGCAGCGGTAGAGTTGCTGCTTTACAGCGAATGCAGCGCCGGAGACTCAGGTTCGATCCTGACTACGGGTGCTGTACTGTAAGGAGTTTGTACGTTCTCCCCGTGACCTGCGTGGGTTTTCTCCGAGATCTTTGGTTTCCTCCCACACTCCAAAGACGCACAGGTATGTCGGTTAATTGACTGGGTAAATGTAAAAATTGTCCCTAGTGTGTGTAGAATAGTGTTAGTATGCGGGGATCGCTGGGCGGTGCGGACTTGGTGGCCCGAAAAGGCCTGTTTCCGCGCTGTATCTGAAATATGGAGAAAAAAAATAGTTCTAATGCGTTCCAGACACAAGGAATTGCAGATGCTGGTTTACGAAAAAAAGGACACAAAGTGCTTGAGTAACTCAATGGGTCGGGCTGCAGCTCTCGAGAACATGGATGGGCGGCGTATCGTGTTGGGACTCTTCTTCAGACTGAAGAAGCATCCCAACACGAAATGTCGCTTATCCATGTTCTCCAGAGATGCTGCCCGACCTGCTGAGTTACTCCAGCACTTTGTCATAGAGTCACAGAGTCACAGAGTGATACAGTGTGGAAACAGGCCCTTCGGCCCAACTTGCCCACACCAGCCAATATGTCCCAGCTACACTAGTCCCACCTGCCTGCGCTTGATCCATATCCCTCCAAACTTGTCCTACCTCTGTACCTGTCTAACTGTTTCTTAATTGTCGGGATAGTCCCAGCCTCAACTACTTCCTCTGGCAGCTCGTTCCATACACCCACCACCCTTTGCGTGAAAAAGTTACCCCTCAGATTCCTATTAAATCTTTTCCCCTTCACCTTAAACCTATGTCCTCTGGTCTTCGGTTCCCCTACTCTGGGTAAGAGATTCTGTGCATCTCCCCGACCTATTCCTCTCACGATTTTATACACCTCTATAAGATCACCCCTCATCCTCCTGCGCTCCAAGGAATAGAGGCCCAGCCTGCTCAACCTCTCCCTTTGAGTCTAATATCATCTAATATCATCTATGTACCTTTTCCAATTTTCCAGATGAAATAGAGACTGAAATAGAGACTGGAAGTGTGCATGGTGCTCCATTTGTGATCAAAGGTAATATGTAGGCAGTTAGTTTTAACATATTTTCCCTGCCTTTTGTTTCATTTATTCTACAAAGGAATCCTAGTCCTCTTGTTAGCATTTTATTGACCTGCCTGTTCCATGTTACAATCTTTATTCATCTGCGTGTCTGCAATGCCTCTCCTCTGTCCCATTTAGAGCTATTTTTTCCCCAAGTGAGATGCTGCCTTTTTATCTTCTGACCAAAAAATGTGCCACTTTGCTCTTATCTATATTGAAATTCATTTTCCAATTACACCACCCAAATTAATCCCATCCCCATTCCGTGCAGAAGCGTAAGATGCAGATAGGCTGTTTGAGAGGATTTCCAATTCATCAGAGAAACTGAGAGATAACAAGAAATTTCTGGTTGCTAATATAAAAAAGAGCAGGGAAAGAAATTGCACTGTCTCTCTGTCCTCAGATTATGGTATTTAACTATCGCAATTTTGTAGCTCGATAGAAGGCCATTTATCCTCTCTGCTACTGCCAGCTCTTTGGTAGCATTCTACAAATTATGGGGAGAAGGCAGACGAATGGGGTTAGGACGGAGAGATGGATTCACAAGTTGTAGGAGTAGAATCAGGCCATTCGGCCCATCGGGTCTACCGCCATTCAATCATGGCTGATCTCCGCCTACCTAATCCCATTTTCCTGCCTTCTCCCCATAACCCTTGACACCCGTTCTAATCAAGAATTTGTCCATCTCTGCCTCAAAAAAATATCCAGTGACTCAGCCACCACAGACCTCTGTGGCAATGTGTTCCACAGATTAACAACCCCCTGACTAAAGAAGTTCCTCCTCACCTCCTTTCTAAAAGAGCACCTTTTAATTCTAAGGCTATGACCTCTGGTCCCAGACTCTGCCATCAGTGGAAACATCCTCTGCGCATGCACTCTATCTATGCCTTTCATTCGTCTGTAAGTTTCAATGAGGTCCCCCCCCCCCCGCCATGATTGAATGGCGGAGTAGACTTGATGGGCCGAATGGCCTTATTCTGCTCCTTTCAATTATGACGTTATGAAATATAGGAACGCCCCTAAGTTTTGGTGGCCCACGCAGTCACAGGGAAACTCCCGTGTAAATCCCACCCAGCGCCCGAAGTCAAGATCAATCCTGGATCACTGGTACTGTGAGGCAGCAGGTCTACCAGCTGTGTTTTCTCAAGTTTCTCAAGTATTATTAGTTTTGTTTAGTTTAGAGATAGAGCATGGAAAAAGGCCCTTCGGCCCATCGAGTCCACCCCGACCAGTGATCCCCGCACATTAACACGATCCTACACTGGGGACAATATGACATTTTATACCTAGACAATTAACTGCACGGTAGCGCAGCGGTAGAGTTGCTGCTTTACAGCGAATGCAGCGCCGGAGACTCAGGTTCGATCCTGACTACGGGTGCTGCACTGTAAGGAGTTTGTACGTTCTCCCCGTGACCTGTGTGGGTTTTCTCCGAGATCTTCGGTTTCCTCCCACACTCCAAAGACGTACAGGTATGTAGGTTAATTGGCTGGGTAAATGTAAAAATTGTCCCTAGTGGGTGTAGGATAGTGTTAATGTACGGGGATCGCTGGGCGGCACGGACTTGGTGGGCCGAAAAGGCCTGTTTCCGGCTGTATATATACATGATGATACAAAGCTGTATGTCTTCGGAGTGTGTGAAGAAACCGAAAATCTCAGAGAAAACTCGCGCGGGTTTTCTCTGAGATTTTCGGTTCCAAACAGACAAGCACCTATTGTCAGGGTGAACCCATGTCTAAGGCAGTAGCTCACTGCTATGCCACCGTGCCGCCCAATCATTAAATAAAGGAATACAAGGGTGGGGTATCGGGTCGGGACCATTCTTCAGATTCAGAGTCTTGGGAAAAGGGATGTCTGGGGGAAGGGGGGGGGGGGGGGGGGGGGGGGGGGGAGAGGGGGAGGGAGGGGTGAAGAGCTGGAAGCGAGAAAATACCAGGGCCGACAGGCCCAGCCAGAAATTACCTCAGGCAGGGCGGTGCCTGGTAAGTCCATTGTTGGCTCAGGAAGACGTGATCTCGAGAGAAACAATGAAGACACTGTGGATAGACCCAAAAGGCTGGCGTAACTCAAGGGTTCAAGCAGCATCTCTGGAGGAAAGGAACAGGTGCCTTTTCGTGTCGAGACCCTTCTTCAGGCTGAGAGTCAGGGGAAAGTGAAACGGGAGATTTAGACGGTGATGAAGAGAGATGTAGAACAAACGAAAGAAAGATATGCAAAAAGTAACGGCGATCGAGGAAAGGTGGAGCCCACAATGGTCCACTGTTGACTGTGGGCTAGGTGATAACGAGTAATACAGGCAGCGAAAACTCATCGGGGACGACAGTGAAACTAGTTTGACGACTTGGGTGGGGGAGGGACGGAGATGAGAGGGGATTCAGGGGAACTGTGGAACTGGTAAAACAACTAGAATGGAGGAAGGGGGCAGCGTTGGGGGGGGGGGTTGGGGTATGGAAGGGGAGTGCAGGACGAAGTTAATTAAAATGAGTGAATTCAATGTTCATATCGTTGGGTTGTAAGCTACCCAAGCGGAATACGAGAAGCTGTTCCTGCAGTTTGCATGTGGCCTCCCTCTGGCAATGGAGGTGGCCCAGAACGGAAAGGCCTGTATGGGAATGGGAGGGGAGTTAAAATGGTTCGGAACTGAGAGATCTAGCAGGCCTTGGCGGACCGAGCACAAGTGTTCAGCAAAATGGTTGTCGGTTGTCAGCCATGATCACATTGAATGGCGGTGCAGGCTCGAAGGGCCGAATGGCCTACTCCTGCACCTATTTTCCATGTTTCTATGTTTCTATGAGTCTACGCTTGGTCTCCTGATGTAATGAAGAGGCTACCCTCTGCCTCTGGCTTTACATTTCACCTCTCTTCATCTTTCCTTATCTGACGACATTTTTTAATCTTCTTTCCATCTCTAGCTTTTGTCATTCTGTCAAATTCTGTCACCCCTCTAGCCTGTATTTACCTATCACTTTGTCAGGATAGACTCAAAAAGCTGGAGTAACTCAGCGGGACAGGAGGCATCTCTGGAGAGAAGGACAGGGTGACGTTTCGGGTCGAGACCCTTCTTCAGACCCGAAACGTCACCCGTTCTTTCTCTCCAGAGATGCTCTCTGTCCCGCTGAGTTACTCCAGCTTTTTGTGCCTGTCTTCGGTTTAAACCAGCATCTGCAGTTCCTTCCTACACATCAGTTGCCGGGCATTGCCCTGCCCCGTCCTCTCGTTTCCAGCTTTCTTCTCCCTCCCCCTCACCACTCCATCACCTGGAGAAGGTTCCTGACCCGACACATCGTCTATCCATTTCCTTCCACAGATGTTGCCCGGCCCATTGAATTCCTCTTGCACTTTGTCTTTCCATCTTTCCATCTTTCCACATTGTCTGCTGTCTCCTGTGTCCGCACCAATAACTCATTAAACTATGAACAGAGCAACGGGTGTCAGGGGATATGGGGAGAAGGCTTCAGGAGGGTGGGTTCAGGAGGGAAAGATAGAACAGCCATGATTGAATGGCGGAGTAGACTTGATGGGCCAAATGGCCTAATTCTGCTCCTATGAACTTATGAACTCGTTAACATTGCATGCACAGAATGGTGCAAGCATGATGCCAATGGACTTTGGAAAGCACCTCTGAATTTAATCTAATTAAACTAAAAAAAAGAGTTGCATCTGGAATGATGTCAATAGATGCATGTTTGGCCTTGGGAAGCGGGTTTTAAATTGGGAAGTGTCCAGGAGAATTTCTATTACACAGAATGACCTAGAAATCACATCTGAATCTGTGAAAAATCAATTTGGATCCATGCGATTAAATTTCAAGGTCGCTGATGTTTTTCCAAGTGAGTGACTTGGAATGGATTTGCAGAAGATGGTTCCACGGACTTTGTCCTGTGTGAACTTGAGAGACTGGGTTAGGAGATTGTTTTTCCATCACTATGTTATATTGTCCAAACCTATCACTGTTCAGTAGTGAACTGCTTACTATCTCTGACGTGCTGATATTAACACAGTTTAAGTTTAGAGATACAGCACGGAAACAGTCCCTTCAGCCCACCGGGTCCGCGCCGACCAGCGATTCCTGCGCATTAACTCGATCCTACACACACTAGGGACAATTTACACTTATACCAAGCCAATTAACCTCCAAACCTGTAAGTCTTTGGAGTTTGGGAGGCAACTGGAGATCTTGGTAGAAACCCATGCAGATCACGGTGCGAATGTACAAACTTCGTACAGACAGCACCCGTAGTCGGGATCGAACCCGGGTCTCTGGCGCTGTAAGGCAGCAACTCTACCGCTGCGCCACCGTGCCGCATCCATGCTGAAAGTGACAGAGGTGTTTGGATCAGCTGCCTGGCAGTTCCAATTGCTGTCAAGATCTGCGCGCTAGGAACGGCAGATGCTGGAGTACAAAGAAATACCCAAAGTGCTGGAGGAACTCAGTAGGTCATTTGTTGCCTGACCCACTGAGTCATTCCAGCACTTTGTGTTTTTTCTTCTTCCATCCGCTACCACCTGGTGAGTCTACTTACCTGTGCGATATACCAACCTGTGCGATATACCATTTGCCTAATAAAATAATATGAATGACGTTGGATCAGCACATCAAAGAAGAGCAAGCAGTTCTTTATGGCAGATTTTAAAATGAGGGGTGAAAGATTTAAGCTGAGGTGGAAAGATTTAACTGGAACCTGACGGGTAGCTTTTTCACGCAAAGGGTGGTCGGAGAAGGTAGTTGAGGCAGGTACTATCGCAATGTTTAAGAAATATTTCAACAGGCACATGGATAGGACAGCTTTGGAGGGATATGGGCAGGTGGGACCAGTCTAGATGGGACATGTTGGTCGGTGAGGGCAAGTTGAAGGGCCTGTCTCTACGCACGCTTTTTCTATGATTCTATATTTCTTGCCAAGCTAACAATGATCTATTCTCCATTTTCCTTGAACCTCATCCCTTTTTTTTAACCGTTTACACACCTTACACTTCCTTATCTCTGTGTCTCCCTCTCCTCTGACTTCAGTCTGAAGAAGGGTCTCGACCCGAAAAAGTCACTTCTACCCAGAGATGCCGCCTGTCCCGCTGAGTTACCCCAGCATCTTGTGTTTGTCTTGTAGAATTCAAATATGTTCTCTTATCATCTGCGCCTTCCTTCTTGCCTCATAGTGCTGCAGCAGCTTCTCTCTCAGGACCAGAATCACATCGCTCTGATTATTTTTTCTGGGAAAAGTATATGTTCCCTGTTGTGTCACATAATGGGAGCAATCATTCTGTGCACTAGCATTCAATTTATAAATCTTTGAAGTATTCTACTTATATAATGAAATACATGCAGCACTGTGATTTTTTTTTTTTTAGACTATTTGGTATTAATAATGTAAATTGTGTCAGGCCTGGGATGGGAGTTGGAACAGACTATATAAATACTACCCTCGTGGGCCACACATTTGTATTAATGATTGCACCTCCAGCACTGGTGCTGTTCAGCTCCAGCCTGGACAAAATGGCCCTTTTGATTTGCAATTTGTTTATCACCCCAAAATAGTTAGTCCCTTTCTCCACAGGTATACCACAACTGCAGCGAACTGCAGCCTTGGGGAAAATAAAACACTGTGATGCATTGGTAATGGCACCTGACAAGCACACAACTTGCATCCCATCTGGAAAGACAAGTATAGAAGGTGCTTGGGATCATAGGGTCAAACGAAACAGGAGTAGCGAAGGCCATTGTTCACCCCGCAGGCCTGCTTCACGACTCAATAGGATCCTGGCTGAGCTTCTACACCAGCTCCCTGCCCCGTCCTCACATCCCTTGATACAGCACGGAAACAGGCCCTTCGGCCCAACTTGTCCGTGCCGACCAAATATGTGCCTTTCGAACCTAGTCCCATTTGCCTGCACATAGCCCACATCCCTCTAAACCTTTTCTATCCATGTAATTGCCCAAGAGTCTTTTAAATGCTGTTATAATACCTGCCTCATCGATCTCCTCTGGCAGCTCAGTCCATGTACCCACCACCCTCTGTGTGAAAATGCTCTCCCTCCAGGAATTCATAAGTTATAGGAGCAGAATTAGGCCATTTAGCTCATCATGTCTACTCCGCCATTCAATCATAACTGATCTATCTTTTCCTCTCAATCCTATTAACCTGCCTTCTCCCCATTGCCCCCTGACACCCTTACTAAGTTGATAAGTAGTTGTTACCAGGTGGGAGAGTTGAACTTTCTAATATCTTAACATCTCTCATTCTTGCTTTGAATTAAATTGATTGGCAAACGTTCACAGCTCTGTAGGCTGGTGAAGTCCACAATCCCTTGATTGAAGAAATTTCTCCTGGTTGGTCTATTTCTTGTTTTGAGACAGTGACCCCCAAGTTCCAACATAAGGTCATGTCATAAGGGAAAGGAGTAGAATTAGGCCATTCGGCCCATCAAGTCTACTCCGCCATTCAAACATGGCTGATCTATCTCTCCCTCCTAACCCCATTCTCCTGCCTTCTCTCTAACACTTGTACTAATCAAGAAATAGAGGGAATCAGCTAGAGGAAATATCCTCTATGTGTGTCTTTTTCTTTGATTGATAGATGCAGCATGGAAGCTGGCCCTTCAGCCCACTGAGCCTGCACCGGCAATCGATCACCCATTCACACTGATTCTGCTGTCCCACTTTCTCATTCATTCCCGACACATTATGGACAATTTACGGACAAATCACGGAGGGCAATCAACCTACAAACGTGAGGCTGACACAAAAATGCTGGAGTAACTCAGCGGGTCAGGCAGCATCTCGGGAAGAGAAGGAATGGGTGATGTCTCGTGTCGAGGCCTACAACCTACATGTCTTTGGGATGTGGGAGGAAACCGGAGCACCTGGAAGGAAACACACCTGGCCAGAGGGAGAACATGCAAACTCCACAAAGACAGCAGCCCAGATCAGGATTGAACCTGGGTCTCTGGCACTGTGAGACAGCAGCTCTACCCGCTGTGCCACTGTGCCTTCCAATCTGCAATTCCGTTAAACCCTTCTCATATTTTGTATGTTTCAATGACGTTGCTACGACAAATTCAAAAGAATCCATGCTCTTATATTCGGCAAACCCTCACCCCCTGGAACATTTTTAGTTTGGTTTGGTTTAGTTTAGAGATATAACGTGGAAACAGGCCCTTCAGCCAATCGAGTCCATTTGGACCAGCGATCCCCGTACACTAACACTATCCTACACACTAGAGACACTTGAGGACCGAGATGAGAAAACATTTCTTCACACAGAGAGTGGTGAGTCTGTGGAATTCTCTGCCACAGAAGGTAGTTGAGGCCAGTTCATTGGCTATATTTAAGATGGAGTTAGATGTGGCCCTTTTTGCTTAAGGGATCAGGGGGTATGGAGAGAAGGCAGGTACAGGCTACTGAGCTGGATGATCAGCCATGATCATATTGAATGGCGGTGCAGGCTCGAAGGGCCGAATGGCCTACTCCTGCACCTATTTTCTATGTTTCTATGTTTCTATATATAATTTTTACCAAAGCCAATTAACCTACGAGCATGTACGTCTTTGGTAGTCACAAAATGCTGGAGTGACTCAGTGGGTCAGGCAGCATGGCAGGAGAGAGGCAATGGGTGACGTTTCGGGTCGAGACCCTTCTTCAGACTGATGTCAGGGGAGGGGGCGGGACAAAGATAGGATGTAGTAGGAGACAGGAAGACATTGGGAGAACTGGGAAGGGGGAGGGGAAAGAGAGGGACAGAGGAACTATCTGAAGTTACTTCAGCATTTTGTGTCTACCTTCAATTTAAACCAGTATCTGCAGTTATTTTCCTACACATGTGCGTCTTTGGAGTGTGGGAGGAAACCAGAGCACTCGGTGAAAACCAAAGCGGTCACAGGGAGAACATACAAACTCCGTACTGACAGCACCCATAGTCAGGATTGGACCCAGGTCTCCCGGACTGTAAGGCCGCAACTCTACTGCTGCGCCACAGTGTCGGCCAACTTTGTTGAAGCTTTGTGCAATCCCTGTCAGATCTTTTTAGGTTAAGGAGTCCAATGTTCACAGTACTTCAGTACCAAAGCCCTAGGTAACTGTAATAAGACATCTTTCCCCTTGTACTCAAATCTGCTGGTAATAAGGACAATTGGCATGATTTTCAAGTTATCCTTCAAATTAACATCTAACCTGGGAAGATGTGTAAAACTGCAGATGCTGGTTTATACCGAAGGTAGACACAAAATGCTGGAGTAACTCGGAGGGTCAGGCAGCATCTCTGGAGAGAAGGAATAGGTGACGTTTTGGGTCGAGACCTTTCTTCAGACTGAAGAAGGGTCTCAACCCGAAACGTCACCCATTCCTTCTCTCCAAAGATGCTGTCTGACCCGCTGAGTTACTCCTCCAGCATTTTGTGTCTAACCTGGGAATATATTTTGGCTGGTCTTCTGAGTTAAAATTCCTTGAATTTGCTTCATTACAAAAATTGACTGGAGCAAGAGGAGTCAAGAACCAGAGGACATAGGTTTAAGGTGAGGTGGGGGAAAGATTTGATAGAAACCTGCGGGGCAACATTTTTACACAAAGGGTGGTAGGCATATGGAACGAGCTGCGAAAGAAGATAGTTGAAGCAGGTAACGATCGCAAAGTTAAAAAAAACATGTGGACAAGTACGTAGATGGGATAGGCTTAGAGGGACATGGGCCAATCATAGGCAGGTGTGACTAGTGTAGATGGGGCATGTCGGTCGGCATAGGCAAGTTGGGCTGAAGGGCCTGTTTCCACACTGTATGACTCTATGATTCTATGACCTTCTGATAGCTCACTGCCAGTACAGGGCCCTAGTGAGACCTCACCTGGAGAACTGTGTGCAGTTTTGGTCTCCAAATTTGAGGAAGGATATTCTTCCTATTGAGGGCGTGCAGCGTAGGGTTACTAGGTTAATGACTGGAATGGCAGGACTGTCATATGTTGAAAGACTGGAGCGACTAGGCTTGTATACACTGGAATTTAGAAGGATGAGAGGGGATCTTATCGAAACGTATAAGATTATTAAGGGGATGGATACGTTAGAGGCAGGAAACATGTTCCCAATGTTGGGGGAGTCCAGAACAAGGGGCCACAGTTTAAGAATAAGGGGTAGGCCATTTAGAACTGAGATGAGGAATAACTTTTTCAGTCAGAGAGTTGTGAATCTGTGGAATTCTCTGCCTCAGAAGGCAGTGGAGGCAATTCTCTGAATGCATTCAAGAGAGAGCTAGATAGAGCTCTTGAGGATAGCGGAGTCATGGGGTATGGGGAGAAGGCAGGAATGAGGTACTGATTGAGAATGATCAGCCATGATCACATTGAATGGGGGTGCTGACTTGAAGGGCCGAATGGCCTCCTCCTGCACCTATTGTCTATTAACTATTATTTCAGGGCTATTATGAGGCAATCACGAATGCTGACCTGATCAATGACTCTGCATAAGTTTTAAAAAAAAATCAAAATATAAACGTTGAAATAGGATGTAATTAAAATGTAAGCACTTTATCCAGATCAAGAATAAACCACAAGCAAAATATAGAAGCAAAAAAAAACTTCTCTTGCTAGAAAAATGATATTATGAGACACAAAGAAAATGCTGGAGATACTCACCATAGCAGGCAACATTTGTATAGAGGGCCACAGAGTGCTGGAGTCAGCGGGTCAGGCAGCATCTCTGGAGACAAGGATAGGTTTTGGGTTGGAACCCTTCTTCAGACTTCAAATCTTCAGATTTGGAAAGAGAGTTCAGGTTATCGACCTTTCTTCAGAACAGATGGAAGTCTGTGAAAATTTTATAATGTAGTAATGTTCCTTCCTCAAGCGTTAAATCTCAGGAGACTTGCCTGATTGATGCTTCTGGGTTCAGTTTTAGTGTGGAATGCCCAACAAACCCATAGGTTTTTAGTCCTCTTTCTCAGTCTTATTAAGAAGTGAATTGAAATCTATGGCTGCAAAATGCCTATTGACTGCAGTCTAAGAAAGTCGGCAAAGCATTGCCTCGCAGATTACAGGGGTGATAAAGAACAAGCAATAAATCTTGGTGACATTTAAACTTTTAGGTTAACATTTAACAGTGACAATCTTCAACTGGTATGATATACAGCTTGCTTGGGATTCTTTTTGCTCAGTGCTTGTATGCATGTCTGTTAGTTCCATCTGAAAAGCAATTGTACTGTTATGAATGCTACATGTTTCGATAAGAGCTGACCTGCAATGTTAGCAGCACACACCAGTTATATTTCATACTGGCCAGCTATTCAGCAGCAAGATACAGGAGAGTGTCCAAAACGATAAGGGTAAGGTTTACCTGATGGTGAGAAGATATCAGCACATTTTCTTCCCATTGTGTTGGAGTTTATTAGGTGGGATCTCATAGGTGTTGAGCCTTGCATGTATCAGATTTGCCCTGAAATGTCACGGTCAGGTGATCGAGTGGCAGTGGGTAGGAGTGAGAAGATTGCCTCTCAAATTCAGGAGCTGCACTACACTTAGACTCCTCCAATACAAAATAATAAATGAATGTGTAAGAAAAGGGCAGCACGTTGGTGCAGAGGTAGAGTTGTTCCCTCACAGCCGCCAGCGACGTGGTTTCCAACCTGACTGCGGTGCTTGTCTATACGGAGTTTTTCTCCGCGTTGGTTTTACCCGAGACCTTCGGTTTCCTCCCACATTCCAAAAGACGTACAGGTTTGTAGGTTAATTGGCTTGGTATCAATATAAAATGGTCCCTAGTGTGTGTAGGGTGGTGTTAATGTGCAGGGATCGCTAGTCGGTGCGGACTCAGTGGGCCGAATGGGATTGTGTCCCCTGCTGTATCTCTAAACTAAACTAAAAGAAATCACGTGATTTATCATATTCCTTCTCAACTAAACTGAAAAGACAACATTTTAGCTTCCACTGCCCAGGTGTTAATCCCTCAGTGCAAATTTCCCCATTGAATATTAAACTTTGTTCTCATTCCAAAGGTTGCAAGTCCACTTGCAAGGTTCATCTTTGATGATACAGTAAGTAAACGCAGGGTTAACTTCAAAGATGGATATCAACAACACCTCGCTCTGTCTCTTCATCACTCCCCCTGACCCAAGCCAACATGGAAACATAGAAACATAGAAACATAGAAAATAGATGCAGGAGGAGGCCATCCGGCCCTTCGAGCCAGTACCGCCCTTCATTGTGATCATGGCTGATCATCCACAATCAGTAACCCGTGCCTGCCTTCTCCCCATATCCCTTGATTCCACTAGTCCCTAGAGCTCTATCTAACTCTCTCTTAAATCCATCCAGCGATTTGGCCTCCACTGCCCTCTGTGGCAGAGTATTCCACAAATTCACAACTCTCTGGGTGAAAAAGTTCCTTCTCATCTCAGTTTTAAATGGCCTCCCCTTTATTCTAAGAGTGTGGCCCCTGGTTCTGGACTCGCCCAACATTGGGAACATTTTTCCTGCTTCCAGCTTGTCCAGTCCTTTTATAATTTTATATGTCTCTATAAGATCCCCTCTCATCCTATGTATCCCACATGTATGTTGAAACAAGGAACTGCAGATATTGGCTTATCAAAAAAAACAAGGCACAAAGTGCTGGAGTAACTCAGATTGGTCTCGACCCGAAACATCGCCTATTACTTTTCTCCAGTGATGCTGTCTTGACACGCTGAGTTACTCCAGCTTTTTGCGTCTATCTAAGGTTTAGAAGGATATGGGCCAAATGCATGAAAACGGGACAAGCTTAGATGGGGTATCTTGATCAGCATGGAAGAGTTGAGCCAAAGAGCCTGTTTCCTTGTTTTGTGACCACAATATAGAAGTTGGGAGGTTGTAGTTGTATAAGACTTTTGTGAGACCCCATTTAGCATATTGTGTTCAGTTCTGGGCACCATGTTATATGAAAGATATTGTCAATCTTCAAGGGGTTCAAAGAAGATTTACAAGGATTTTGCCAGGACTAGAGGGTGTAAGCTATAGGGAGAGGTTGAATAGGCTGGGTCTCTATTCCTTGGAGTGCAGGAGGATGAAGGGTAATCTTATAGAGGTGTATAAAATCATGAGAGGAATAGATCGGGTAGATGCACAGAATCTCTTGCCCAGAGTAGGCGGAATCGAGGACCAGAGGACATAGGTTCAAGGTGAAGGGGAAAAGGTTTAATAGGAATCTGAGGGGTAGCTTTTTCACACAAAGGGTGCTGGGTGGATGGAACAAGTTGCCAGAGGAGGTAGTTGAGGCTGGGACTATCCCAACGTATAAGAACCAGTTAGACAGGTACATGGATAGGACAGGTCTGGAGGAATATTGACCAACACTGGGACTAGTGTAGCTGGGACATGTTGGGCAGTATGGGCAAGTTGGGCTGAAGGGCATGTTTCCACACTGTATCACTCTATGACTCTATGACCATGCTTCTATGATACAATCAGCACTCCATTGGTGTAAAATTCTTGGAAGATTCTGAGATGCAGACAGATGTTTTTGATATATTCACAAAATGCTGGAGTAACTCAGCAGGTCAGGCAGCATCTCAGGAGAGAAGGAATGGGTGACGTTTCGGGTTGAGACCCTTCTTCAGACTGATGTGTCTTCTTTCTGCTTTCGTTCTTACACACCTTCCCCAGATTTCAGTCTATTCCTTCCGTTCATTACATTAAAGAAATCTGAGCAATGCGCTCAATTTACAGTTGAGATTCATGCCTTGTTGAAAACCCAATCTCCAAGGCACTAATTGCTCAGTGAGGCATAACTCTTGCTGAACTAATATCACAATCAGACTTTATTAAACGGCAGAATGGGTTCAAGAGCTTGGGCGGCCTATCTTGCTCCTAATTCATAAGTTCGTTTACGTGGTATAAAGTTGGAAGAAATGTTCACACTATGACCAATCAGAGCTATTAATTAATCCATGAATATTTCTCCTGCATTATGGTCTTCTGTAAAATAATACCCAAAGATTACAGGAACCAGTGTATGGAAATATTTAAAAAGGAAAATGGCTAATGACATATTTCAATATATTCAATTCAACTTTATTATCCACACTTTTATTATTTAAGACTTGATTTAAGGTCATAAGATCAGAAGTGATAGGAGCAGAATTAGGCCATTCAGCCCACTCAATCATGGCTGATCTATCTCTCCCTCCTAACCCCATTCTCCTGCCGTTTCCCCATAACCCTTGACATCCGCACTAATCAAGAGTCTATCTATCTCTGCCTTAAAAATATCAATTGACTTGGCCTCCGTGGAAAAGAATTCCACAGATTCACCACCCTCTGACTAAACAAATTGCTCCTCAACTCCTTCCTATAGGAACGTCCTTTAATTCTGAAGCTACGGTAGCGCAGCGGTAGAGTTGCTGCTTTACAGCGAATGCAGCGCCGGAGACTCAGGTTCGATCCTGACAACGGGTGCTGTACTGTAAGGAGTTTGTACGTTCTCCCCGTGACCTGCGTGGGTTTTCTCCGAGATCTTCGGTTTCCTCCCGCACTCCAAAGACGTACAGGTATGTAGGTTAATTGGCTGGGTAAATGTAAAAATTGTCCCTAGTGGGTGTAGGATAGTGTTAATGTGCGGGGATCGCTGGGCGGCACGGACTCGGTGGGCCGAAAAGGCCTGTTTCCGGCTGTATATATATGATGATGATGATGATGATGACCTCTGGTCCTGGACTCTCCAACTAGTGGAAGCATCGAGAGAGTCTGAAGAAGGGTCTCGACCCGAAAAGTCACCCATTCCTTCTCTACCGAGATGCTGCCTGACCTGCTGAGTTACTCCAGCATTTTGTGAATAATTAGTGGAAGCATCCACTCCACATCCACTCAATCCAAGCCTTTCACTATTCGGCATATTTCAATGAGGCCTCCCCTCACCCTTCTAAACTCCAGCGAGTACAGGCCCAGTGCCGACAATCACTCATCATAAATTAACCCATTCATTCCTGGGATCATTCTTGTAAACCATTCTCTGGGCCCTCTCCAGAGCCAGCACATCCTTCATCGGATATGGTGCGCAAAGTTGCTCACAATGCTCCAAATGTGTCCTGACCAGCGTCTTAGAGAACCTCAGCATTACATCCCTGTTTTTGTATTCTAGCCCTCTAGAAATAAATGCTAGCATTGCGTTTGTCTTCCTTACTACCGGAGATTTCTCCAACTTCTTCTTTACTTTTATCGCCTACTCCACTTCTATAAATCTTTTTGCCTATCTCCCTAGTGTCCAGTGATGTCCCTCATCATATTATGTTTTCTATGTTGATACTTCAGCACATTTCTGGTCTGTGTAGGATGCTAGAAGGTATAATAAGAAGCATAAGTATTGCTGGCTGAGTGAACATTGAATTTCAAACTAAATTCAATGAAGCTACATGAAGTATTTCATTTTATCATTAGTGCTGGTGTCATTGAGTATTGTGGCTGAAACCAAAGCTTTGAAATATAGCACAAAATACCATTGTCTTAATAGCAATACAGATAAATTATTAATAACGATAAATAATATATTTGTGCTATCATTCCTTAAAGAATGTTGACAGAATATTGATATTGCAATATCTTTATCATCAACTATTATTTGTAACACATTCATGTTTATGATTTAAAAGGATGTTATTACCTTTTTGTTTTGGGAATATTAATGACAAAGCTCAACACAGGCAGTCAGCAAATTAATTTGCAGCAAAATGTATATAAATATTCAGCAGCTCATCTCCTGTTGCTGCTATCAAAGAAAAATTGAACACATTGAAATCAGTGATTAGTCATTTTCTTCTTATTAAATATTTCCATACACTGGTTCATGTAATCTTCAGACATTATATTGCAGAAGACCACAAAGTAGCAGAAATATTCATGGTTTAATTAATGGCTCTATTTGGTCATAATATGAACATTCCTTACAACTTTATACCACACATGTGAACTTGTGAATTAGGAGCAAGAGCAGGCCACCTAATCTCTGTTTAATAAGATTGGATTGAAATATTAGTTCTGCATTCCCACATGACCCTGGTCTTCTTCTTCTTCTTGCATTTGAGGCAGCAGAAATTATGTAACGCCCTCCAGGCGCTGTAGCTAGTGCAATGTGCTGTTGTCGAGGGCCGTGAGGTCTACCCCTCCACCAGGCGGACGGAGGACCATGCAGTCGAAAATGACATGCTGTGCTGTTTGCTGGTCTGCTCCACACACGCAGGCTGCTGATGGACCCAACCCCCAACGATGCATGTTGGACATGACCCTGGTAGTGAGAAGTGAAGCCAAAATACCCTTTTTATACCATTGATTGCTGATATCAAGTCCCAATCTGATTTGGTGCAATGTTTTGCATAAGTATCAAATTCAATAACCCCATTAGCAATCGTACCGAGCCTACTTGAATGTAAGAAAATAACTGCAGATGCTGGTACAAATCGAAGGTATTTATTCACAAAGTGCTGGAGTAACTCAGCAGGTCAGGTAGCATCTCAGGAGAGAAGGAATGGGTGACGTTTCGGGTCGAGACCCTTCTTCGAGCTTAATTCGGGTCTCGACCCGAAACGTCACCCATTCCTTCTCTCCTGAGATGCTGCCTGACCTGCTGAGTTACTCCAGCACTTTGTGAATAAGAGCCTATTTGAATGGTCAATATATTCCTACATGGTCAAGATTTCTATCAAATCATCTGCAATATCTTCTTGCAAGCCAAGGATGCATTGACTAGCAAATTGGCATTTTAAGAAGAGATACAAAGAGAGATGGTTCGATGTAAACAAAGAACTGGAGGTGATGATTTATACCAAAGATAGACCCAAAGAACTGGAGTAACTCAGAGGGTCAGGCAGCTTCTCTGGAGGATGGTGAATCTGTGGAATACATTGCCAGAAAGGCTTTGGGGGGCAAGTCGATGGATATGTTCAAGGCAGAGACAGATCGATTCTTGATTAGTCCGGGTGTCATGGGTTATGGGGAGAAGGTAGGAGAATGGGGTTAAGAGGGAAAGATAGATCAACCATGTTTGAATGGGGGAGTAAACTTGATGGGCCGAATGGCTTAATTCTGCACCTAACACTTGTCAACGTATGAGAAAGGATGCGTGACGTTTCGGGTCGGAACTGACTGAAACGTCACCCATCCTTTTTCTCCAGAGATGCTGCCTGACCCGCTGAGTTACTCCAGCATTTTGTGTATGTCTGAGGGATGCTTCAAGTTCCATTTGGTCAGCTCAGGGTGATTGAATTTTACAAGAAAGAGATTGCCAACATCTCACACCTATGCGATGGTTGGTGAGAGTATGGGGTTGTTGTGGGGGATGCTGAGGGAAAATCAGCAAGTTTCCAAGTATATTTAATAATGTTGTGAAATCAGTGAAAGAACTGAGTAAGATATGCTAAGATTTTTTCATCTATTCAACAATCTGTTTATGAGAGTAACAAAACCCAAAGTCGATGGAAGATTAGACCAAAAAAGTTGCAGTAACTCAGCGGGACAGGCAGCATCTCTGAGAGAAGGAATGGGTGACGTTTCGGGTCGACACAATGGGTCAAGTCTGAAAAAGGGTCTCGACCCGAAACGTCACCCATTCCGTCTCGCCAGAGATGCTGCCTGACCCGCTGAGTTACTCCAACATTTTGTGTCTATCTTCGGTTTAAACCAGCTTCTGCAGTTCCTTCCTGCAGCAAAGTCAATGGATATTTTTAAGGTGGAGATTGATAGATTTCTTGATTAGTGCGGGTTATGAGGGGTTATAAGGAGAAGGAAGGCAAGAGAATGGAATTGACAGGGAAAGATAGATCAGCCAAGATTGAAAGGCAAAGTAGACCCTGACGGGCTGAATGGCCGTATTCTGGCCCTACAATTTATGAACAAGAGCATGTGAACCCCATCTCCCAGACAGCAGCTCTGGAGAAGGAAGCCCAGCGAGCCCAACCACTGCAACTCCCTGAAGACCAGGAATCGGAGAGGAGGATGGGGGGAGTCGGTGATGGTAGCGGACGCTGGACAAAAAGCCCGGTAAGAAGAACCAGATGGTCTTACCTTCCGCGCCCTCAAGGTCGACTGTGGGAAGCTCGCCCCCCGGTGGATAAAGGCTGAAGAGGGCCGTGCAAGAAGAGGGAGGACAGTTCAGAGGATAAACCTATGGCTGCAATGGGTCTTTATGGCCAGCTACAGTAGGCATGGTAAAATAGTGCCAAAATGGACCCTCATACATATGGCTGTTCTGTACATTCTGTACTAACGAATGTATAGTGCTTACCTCATTGAAACTAACAGAATAATAAAAGGCATAGATAGAGTGGATGTGGGAAGAATGTTTCCACTGGTCAGCCATGATCACATTGAATGGCGGTGCTGGCTCGAAGGGACGAATGGCCCCCTCCTGCACCTATTGTCTATTGTCTATTGTCTATTGGTGGGAGAGTCTAGGACATGGCCTCAGAATTAAAGGGCACTCTTTTAGAAAGGAGATGAGGAGGAACTTCGTTTAGTCAGAGGGTAGTTAATCTGTGGAACTCATTGCCACAGAGGGCTGTGGAGGACAGGTCAGTGGATATTTTTAAGGCAGAGGTAGACAAGTTCTTGATTAGAACGGGTGTCAAGGGTTATGAGGAGAAGGCAGGAAAATGGGATTAGGAGGCAGAGATCAGTATGATTGAATAGCGGAGTAGAATCGATGGGCCGAATGGCCTAATTCTACTCCTATAACGTGAGCTTGTGAACTTATGTATGTTGATAGTCTTGCTGATCTGTATACAAAAGTAGTATTTCACTGTAAGTGGTTACACGATATAATCACAAAACCATTGAACCATTGAACCATTGAAGTAAGGTGGTGCAATATTATATGGGAGACAATGTGTGAGCAGTAATTATTTGATGATGCATCATTGTGGTAACATATTGGAAAAGGAAGTTGTTCTCCTATTGTTCTCCTGTGTTACAAGACAGTAACCATTTTGCCACACGGTCCCTTTAAAGCTACTGTCCTTAGTATGCATGAGTGAAAATGGTCCCTCTCCAGTATACCATGTTCCATGTAAAAATAGTATGAAAATGCAACTACTTTATGCCATCCTATGAATTATTACTGTTTCATAAAGCACATTTAAGCACTTATGTTCATTTTTGTGTTTATGTTTTGCTGAAATCTGGATCCACAAGATCCGGAACTATGTTTATTTGCATCAGAAATAAACCCGAATAGTGACATTATTAATTACTGCAGCTTTGCAGCTACAATGGATGTACCACCAACAACAACACCAAAAAAACCAAATATAGAATAAAGGATCAGTTATCCTTCGTAAACCAGACCCATGGTAGTGCAACATCAGAAGTCTGTGGAGGCCACGTCAATGGATATTGTTAAGCAGAGATAGATAGATTATTGATTAGTATAAGGGTCAGGGATTTTGGGGAGAAGGCATGAGAAAGGGGTTAGGAGGGAGAGATAGATCAACCATGATTGAATAGTAGAGTAAACTTGATGGGCCGAATGGCCTAATTCTGCTCCTATCACTTGTGAACTAGGGCGGTCACGGTGGCGCAGCGGTAGGGTTGCTGCTTTGCAGCGAATGCAGTGCCGAAGACCCGGTTTCGATCCTGACTATGGGTGCTGTCTTGTACGGAGTTTGTACCTTCTCCCCGTGATCTGCGTGGGGTTTCTCCGAGATCTTCGGTTTCCTCCCACACTCCAAAGAGTTTGTAGGTTAATTGGCTTGGTAAATGTAAAAATTGTCCCTAGTGGGTGTAGGATAGTGTTAATGTGCGGGGATCGCTGGTCGGTGCGGACTCGGTTGGCTGAAGGGCCTGTTTCTGTGCTGTATATCTAAATTAAACTAAACTGAACATCAAAGTACACAGACTGCCCATAGTCGACGATATCCATGTCTGCAAGAGTCAGAAAAAAAAGGAAAACGATTGAACTTCCCATTGCTTCATATCATTTTCACCATTTAAAGTCCTAATAAATACCAATAGGTAGGAATAGTACAAAAGATATTAGATCTCCATTAACAGACACACCTGAGAATTGTGCATACAATCCAAAAACAGTTTATTTTATTCTTATTAAAACGATATTTTTAATAAGGAGAATAAATCTAGAGATACAGCATTGAAACAGCCCCACCGAGTCCAACAATGCCCGTACACTCGTACTATCCTACACACTAGCGACAATTTACAATTTTTACCAAAGCCAAATTAACCTACAAACCTGTACGCCTTTGGAATGTAAGAGGAAACCGGAACAGCCAGAGAAAACCCAAGTGGTCATAGGGAGAATTTACAAACTCCGTACAGACAAAACCCTATCGTCAGGATCGAACCCGGGTCTCTGGCGCTGTAAGGCAGCAACTCTACCGCTGCACCACCGTGCCGTCCTTAGTTAACTAATTAGTTAAGTCAAGTCAATTTTTTGTCATGCACAAGTCCAGTGAGGTACAGGTACAATTAACTGATTGAACTGGTTAACACACTAACTAATACTGCACCATTTCAGATGAAGTATTTATGTGAAACGTGTAACCGAATATATTCTGATTTCAAACGAAATAGTATATTGTTCTTTTCCCTTCAATCATCGATAGCCCTGCAGAATATGCTTTTGTTTAATAAACGTTTTCTCTAATGTTATATATCAAATAGTTGACAGGCGGCTAAATCTTTTGTTCGCTTTTCACAGTTGTATACTAACTGCATTGAAGGTTGCCTAAATAAATATTAATAAAATGCTTGCAGGTACTTGGAAGAGGTTCAAAGTTAATAAAACTGTTTACAGTTGAATATTAATAATCAAAATCTAGGCTTTAGGTGTACTGAAGGTCAAGCATCTGAACTTGGGGTGGTGTAAATATTTATTATTATGAATTTTGCTTCTGCAAATTAAACCTCGGTCCCATCTCCCCTAATAGGTTGTTGCGAAGGATTGTTCGTGTATGAAACATAGAAACATAGAAAATAGGTGCAGGAGTAGGCCATTCGGCCCTTCGAGCCTGCACCGCCATTCAATATGATCATGGCTGATCATCCAACTCAGTATCCCGTACCTGCCTTCTCTCCATACCCCCTGATCCCTTTAGCCACAAGGGCCACATCTAACTCCCTCTTAAATATAGCCAATGAACTGGCCTCAACTACCTTCTGTGGCAGAGAATTCCACAGATTCACCACTCTGTGTGAAAAAAAACTTTCTCATCTTGGTCCTAAAAGACTTCCCCCTTATCCTTAAACTGTGACCCCTTGTTCTGGACTTCCCCAACATCGGGAACAATCTCTCTGCATCTAGCCTGTCCAACCCCTTAAGAATTTTGTAAGTTTCTATAAGATCCCCCCTCAATCTTCTAAATTCCAGCGAGTACAAGCCGAGTCTATCCAGTCTTTCTTCATATGAAAGTCCTGCCATCCCAGGAATCAATCTGGTGAACCTTCTCTGTACTCCCTCTATGGCAAGAATGTCTTTCCTCAGATTAGGAGACCAAAACTGTACGCAATACTCCAGGTGTGGTCTCACCAATGCCCTGTACAACTGCAGCAGAACCTCCCTGCTCCTATACTCAAATCCCCTCGCTATGAATGCCAACATACCATTCGCTTTCTTCACTGCCTGCTGCACCTGCATGCCTACTTTCAATGACTGGTGTACCACAACACCCAGGTCTCGTTGCATCTCCCCTTCTCCTGAAGATGAACAAAAGAGCTAGCTCCACAAAGGGTCAATTCCATGGTCCCAGTTCCTCCGACTCTGTTCTCTTTGCTCTATTGATGAGACTTTCAACATACTTGTCCTGAGGAAATCAGGAATTGGTTTGGGTTAACAAATGATCCCAGGAATGATTGGGTTAACATAAGATAAGTGTTTGACGGCACTGGGCCTGTACTCGCTGGAGGTTAGAAGGATATGGGGGGACCCTCATTGAAACTTACCGAACAGTGAAAGTCCTGGATGCGGAGAGTGTATGAAGGAACTGCAGATGCTAGTTTAAACCAAAGAAAGACACAAAATGCTGGAGTAACTCAGCGGGACAGGCAGCATCTCTGGAGAGAAGGAATGGGTGACGTTTCGGGTCGAGACCGTTCTTCAGACTGACGTCAGGGGGGAGGGAGATAGATAGATAAGGAAGTGTGAAGGTGTGAAAACAGGGCAAAGGGAATGTGGATCAAGGAAAATGTAGAGTAGATCATTGTTAGCTGGGAGAAGGTAACCACAAAGCAAACAGAGATAAAATGTAGTTAGAGACAGTCAAACTGGTCAGAGAACTGGGAAGGTGGAGCGGTGAAGGTGGAGACTTGAATGTGGAGAGGATGTTTCTACTAGTGGGAGAGTCTATGACCAGAGGCCATAGCCTCAGAATAAAAGGAGATACCTTTAGGAAGGAGATGAGGAGAAACTTCTTTAGTCAGAGGGTGATGAATCTGTGGAATTCATTGCTACAGACGGCCAAGGACGCTACATCATTGGATATTTTTAAGGTGGAGATAGACAGATTCTTGATTAGTATGGGTGTCAGGGATTATGGGGAGAAGGCAGAAGAATGGAGAGGGAAGCATGATTGAATGGCGGAGTAGATTTGATGGGCCAAATGGCCTAATTCTGCTCCTGGAACTTATGACGATTTTATGAGGTGACTCATTGTCACCAGGGGACTATGGTCCAGAACAAGGGGTCACAGCTTAAGGATAAGAGGGAAGTCTTTTAGGACCGAGATGAGAACGTTTTTTTTCACACAGAGAGTGGTGAATCTGTGGAATTCTCTGCCACAGAAGGTAATTGAGGCCAGTTCATTGGCTATATTTAAGAGGGAGTCAGATGTGGCCCTTGTGGCTAAAGGGATCAGGGGGTATGGAGAGAAGGCAGGTACGGGATACTGAGTTGGATGATCAGCCATGATCATATTGAATGGTGGTGCAGACTCGAAGGGCCGAATGGCCTACTCCTGCACCTATTTTCTATGTTTCTATGTTTCTATGTCCAATACAAAGGGCATCGAAAAAATCAACGATTGGATGTGCCAAAACGTTCTTCAATTAAACGAAGACAAAACTGAGGTAGTTGTTTTTGGAGCCAAAGAGGAACGACTAAAAGTCAGCGCTCAGCTTCAATCGGCAATGTTACAAACCACGGACAAAGCCATAAATCTTGGTGTAGTCATGGACTCAGACCTGAATCTCAACAGCTACATTAACACAATTACAAAGTCAGCCTACTATCACCTCAAGAATATATCAAGGGTTAAAGGGCTTATGGCTCTGCAGGATTTGAAAAAAAACTTGTCCATGCATTTATCTTCATTAGACTTTTAGATTTATTAGATTTAGATTTAGAGATACAGCGCGGAAACAGGCCCTTCGGCCCACCGAGTCCGCGCCGCCCAGCGATCCCCACACATTAACACTATCCTACACACACTAGGGACAATTTTTACATTTACCCAGTCAATTAACCTACATACCTGTACGTCTTTGGAGTGTGGGAGGAAACCGAAGATCTCGGAGAAAACCCACGCAGGTCACGGGGAGAACGTACAAACTCCGTACAGACGGCGCCCGTAGTCATGATCGAACCTGAGACTCCGGCGCTGCATTCGCTGTAAGGCAGCAACTCTACCGCTGCGCCACCGTGACTACTGTAATGCTGTCTTTACAGGTCTCCCTAAAATAAATCGATTAGACAGCTGCAGCTGATTCAGAATGCTGCTGCTCGAGTCCTCCCTAAGACCAAGAAAGTGGATCACATCACTCCAGTTCTGAGGTCTTTACACCGGCTTCCAGTCTGTCAAAGAATTGATTTCAAAATACCACTGTTGGCTTATAAAGCACTGAATGGTTTTAGGGCCAAAATACATTTCTGATCTTCTGCTACATTAGGAACCATCCAGACCTCTCAGGTCATCTGGGACGTGTCTGCTCTCTGTCCCCAGAGTCAGAACTAAACCTGGAGAATCTGCTGGTGACCTTCTACCGCTCCACCATTGAGAGCGTACTGGCATACTGCACCATTGCTGCTCGGCTGCAGACCAGAAGGCCCTCCAGAAGGTCATTAAGACAGCAGAGAAAATTATCGGCTGTCCACTACCTTCTCTGAAGGACATCACCAGATCACGCTGTCTGAACAGTGCCAGAAATATAATCAAGGACAGCACTCACCCAGGACACAAACTATTTGCTCTCCTGCCCTCTGGGAGGTGCTACAGGAGCCTAAGTGCCAGAACAAATCGACTCAAAAACAGTTTCTTTCCCTGGGCCATAAGAACAGTCAATGGAAGGAAGCACATGACTTGACTACTCTCATTTTCGTCGCACATTTTTAAAAAAAAGAAAAATTTCTTAGAATTTTAGGTGTAAAACTCATTCATTATTTATTGGGTTTTTAAATTGGTTTTTAATTGATACTGGTATTTGTTGTGTTGGTTCGTATGTCTGTGCGATTGTCTTTGAAAGATATGCACTGTCGCACTGTTATCAGCTGTCGCACTTCTAATTTCGTTGTACTTTGCGTACAATGACAATAAAGGCATATTATATTATTATTATATTTCGTTTTTATGCACCACAAACATGGAACAAACCCTCAATCAAGACTGAAGACTTTTCTGTTTGACGCTGCCTTTTATTAAATCAAATAATTATTCATTTCTTACACTGCACTGTAACTTTTATTTTTGTATTTTATACCTGTCTTATTCTATTTTAGCTTGTTTTTATTTTTTATTCTCTTCAATGACTGTTTTTAATTGCTTTTTATTGCTCTTTAATGTTTTATGTAAAACACTTTGAATTGCCTTGTTGCTGCAATGTGCTATATAAATAAACTTGCCTTGCCTTGCCTTGCTTTCTGAAGCATAGCTTCCTTCCACCATGGTCAACAGAGTCCTAGAACACGTCTTGTGTATCATGCACAGTTTTCCTCCCATCCCTTCTCCTTATGGACAGAGCTGGATAAGAGATTCCATTGTCCTCACTTTCCATCCCCACTTGCCTCCCTTCACAGTGGAGTATCATACACGTGTGGAAAAAAAAAACCCCCACATATCTCTTTTAATCTTACTCCATTGTGAACAGGCAACTCGATGATTTCAGCGGGACACACCCAGCCAGATAGAGTTTCAGGATAAAGAGTTGCCCAGTAAAAATCTGAGATGAGCTAAAATGCTTAACATATAAACTTAAGAATGTCTGAAATAGTCGCAGGAGAAGGTCATGCAGGCCTCCAAGCCAGTTCCGCAGCTCATTAAGATCATGGCTGATAGAGTCAGAAAATAATAGAGCATCGAAACAGGCCCTACAGCCTACAATGGCGATGCTGACCATTAGGTTTCTATCTTAACTAATTCCATTTTCCAGCACAACGCATAACCTTTGTATTCCAAGGCAATCCATGTCCATATTTTCAGCTTAGTTTATTTCAAAGATACAGCACGGAAACAGGCCCTTCGGCCCTACTGCACCGACTAGCGATCCCTGCACTTTAACGCCATCCTACACACAGTAGGGACAATTTACACTTATACAAAGCCAATTAACCTGCAAACCTGTACGTCTTTGGAGTGTGGGAGGAACGATCTCAAAGAAAACCCACGCGGTCACGGGGAGAACGTATAAACTCCGTACAGGCAGTAACTGCAGTCGGGATCAAACCCGGGTCTCCAGCGCAGTAAGGCAGCAACTCTACTGCTGCACCACTGTGCCTCCCTATTTTCTGAGATATTGGGGGAGATTTAGTTTCTACCACCCGTACAAGTTATATTCCAAATTTACTCTTCCCCAGCACTATTTTCCTGTACTGTCCCCATTTCCCTTGATTCCCTTAATTTTCCAGACACCCATTAAGATCATAATTCAATAAGACATAAGAGCAGAGTTAGGCCATTCAGACCATTGAGTCTGCTCCACCATTCGATCATGCCTGATCTATCTTTCTCTCTCAATTCCATTCGCCTGCCTTCTCCTGGTAACCTTTGATGTCCTTACAAATCAAGAAACATAAAAACATAGAAACATAGAAAATAGGTGCAGGAGTAGGCCATTCGGCCCTTCGAGCCTGCACCGCCATTCAATATGATCATGGCTGATCATCCAGCTCAGTAGCCTGTACCTGCCTTCTCTCCATTCCCCCTGATCTCTTTAGCAAAAAGTGCCACATCTAACTCCCTCTTAAATATAGCCAATGAACTGGCCTCAACTACCTTCTGTGGCAGAGAATTCCACAGACTCACCACTCTCTGTGTGAAGAAATGTTTTCTCATCTCGGTCTTAAAAGACTTCCCCCTTATCCTTAAGCTGTGACCCCTGGTTCTGGACTCCCCCAACATCGGGAACAATCTCCCCGCATCTAGCCTCTCCAACCCCTTAAGAATTTTATATGTTTCCTATCAAACCTATCAATCTCCACTTTAAAAATACCCAATGACTTGCCCTCCACAGCCGTCTAGTTTAGTTTCGTTTAGTTTAAAGATACAGCGCGGAAACAGGCCCTTCAGCCCACCGGGTCCACGACGACCAGCGATCCCCGCACATTAACACCATCCAACATACACTTTTTACCAAGCCAATTAACCTACATACTTCTATACGTCTTTAGAGTGTGGGAGGAAACCGAGGATCTCGTAGAAAACCCACGAAGATCACGGGGAGAACGTATAAACTCCATGCAGACAGCACCCGAGTCGGGATCGAACCCTGATCTCCGACGCTGCATTCGCTGTAAGGCAGCAACTCTACCGCTGCACCACTGTGCCGCTCAATGAATTCCACCGATTCACCACCCTCTGGCTAAAGACATTCCTCCTCATCTCTTTTTAATCTGAGACTGTGCCCTCTGATCCTAGACTGTCCAATTACTGGAAACACATTCTCCACATCCACTCAAACTAGGCCTTTTCATTCCCAGTACATTTAAAATGAGACGGCAGCCGAGGTTAGGATTGAACCCTGGTCTCTGTCGCCTTGAGGCAGCAGCTCTACTGCTGCGCCACCGTGTCGCTCTGTATCCTGTTGCCTCGCGAGATCCTTCAAAGGGAACTATGAGATGCAGATATGAAAACGGAAAGATTTTTTTGATTTAAACCGTAACGATATTATTTAGGATTATGGGTGTAAAATTAATAAATCCACGTGGCATAAAACATGTGCACGACATGATTGCAGCAAAAGCAATTACAAGTGAAATAATGGAATCTTTTAATTACACAGCTGGATAGAAATCAGTAGTAATAAAGACATATAAAATTTGTGCCTGTCCGCTCATTTTCTGTTTCGCAGATTTCTGGTTGCAATCTAATGTTATGCATAAGAAGACTGGTGCAGGAGTAGAAAGCAATATTCCTTAGAAACTTTAATTGGACTTTGAAGAAGTTGAAATACTTTTGGAAAAGTTACATTAGATAAAATGAAGTGTAAGAAAATAACTGCAGATGCTGGTGCAAATCGGAGGGATTTATTCACAAAATGCCGGAGTAACTCAGCAGGTCAGGCAGCATCTCAGGAGTGAAGGAATGGGTAACGTTTTGGGTCGAGACCCTTCGTCAGTCTGAAGAAGGCTTGGAGGCGGAGGCGACGGAAGAAGAGCTCCACATCACACCTCTCTTCCCCTCCTCCTTCCCAGATCTCCCTCTATCTTCCTGTCTCCACCTATATCCTTCCTTTGTCCCGCCCCCCTGACATCAGTCTGAAGAAGGGTCTCGACCCGAAACGTCACCCATTCCTTCTCTCCTGAGATGCTGCCTGACCTGCTGAGTCACTCCAGCATTTTCTGAATAAATACCTTAGATAAAATGAAAGCACCCACCCCTCAATTGGAGCACAGTCTCTGGATTTTTATGCCTCTTCCCATTCTTTGCTTTCTCATATTATTCACTGGATCAATTAAGTCAAATGATGTACACCTTTAAATTAATGAAACTGACATTATACATTTATATATATTTTAAAATCCAATATAAATTTGGTTTTCAAGCTAGTGCCTGGTATATTTATAACAAATGCATCAAAGTGCCTGGAGTCCTAATTATTGAAGTCATCTTTAATAATGACAAATAAATCAATTCCAGTTCCACTGCATGGTCATATCATATCATATCATATATATACAGCCGGAAACAGGCCTTTTCGGCCCACCAAGTCCGTGCCGCCCAATGATCCCCGTACATTAACACTATCCTACACCCACTAGGGACAATTTTTACATTTACCCAGCCAATTAACCTACATACCTGTACGTCTTTGGAGTGTGGGAGGAAACCGAAGATCTCGGAGAAAACCCACGCAGGTCACGGGGAGAACGTACAAACTCCTTACAGTGCAGCACCCGTAGTCAGGATCGAACCTGAGTCTCCGGAGCTGCATTCGCTGTAAAGCAGCAACTCTACCGCTGCGCTACCGTGCCGCCCGTTTAATTTTATTTATTAATTGTGCTGTTAACTGGACCGTGTTTTGGAACGTATTATTTCTATATTTAAAACCTGCAAATAATGAAGTTAATAGACACCAAAAATAAAACTCAAACTTTAATTGCATTACAAACTATGAATTCAATATTTTAAAAGGGCAGGTTTCAGTTTAGAGATGCAGCGCGGAAACAGGCCCTTCAGCCCACCGAGTCCGCACCGACCAACAATCCCCGCACATTAACACTATCCTACACACTGTAGGGCCAACTTACACTTATACAAAGCCAATTAATCTTCAAACCCATACGTCTCTGGAGTGTGGGAGGAAACAGAAAGATCTAGGAGAAAACCCACGCAGGTCACGGGGAGAACGTACAAACTCCGTACAGGCAGCACCCGTAGTCGGAATTGAACCCGGGCCACCAGCGCTGCAAGGCAGCAATTCTACCGCTACACCACTCTGAACCAGATTAACAACTATGTTGGGGAAAATTGTCATGTTTTCCCATAATATCGTCCGAGATTCAAACAGTAGGTTTTGGTGATAATGGAACCCATTCAATTCTTGGCTGACACCCTGATACAGTTCCCTTCAACTTCAGATGATGTACTTACTTGCTCCCTATCCACTTTCCAAGAACCCATTTTTTTTGCGGACAATTCAGTGATTTACTGCATTGCTTTTATTTTTGTACATTGTGCTTACTGCTCTTACAATATTGTCTTCTCCACAATATGGAGACCACACATAAATTAAGTGATGCATTTGCAGAACTCCATTTCATAATTATGACTTCCAGCTTCTTGATGCCAACTGTACCACATGTGGATTTACAGGCCACCAAAGAGCAGTGACAATGTAGACCATGGCATCAATCAGGAAATTAGAGGTGCGGATTTGTTTAGATTTAGATTTAGATTTAGAGATACAGCGCGGAAACAGGCCCTTCGGCCCACCGAGTCCGCGCCGCCCAGCGATCCCCGCACATTAACACTATCCTACACACACTAGGGACAATTGTTACATTTACCCAGTCAATTAACCTACATAACTGTACGTCTTTGGAGTGTGGGAGGAAACCGAAGTTCTCAGAGAAAACCCACGCAGGTCACGGGGAGAACGTACAAACTCTGTACAGACGGCGCCCGTAGTTAGGATCGAACCTGAGTCTCCGGCGCTGCATTCGCTGTAAGGCAGCGACTCTACCGCTGCGCCACCATGCCTATGATAATGGCGATATAGTCATCATGGGGGACTTCTACCTATAGAGTGGACAAGTCAAATTAGTAATGATAAGATGGAGGGACAAAGTGCATGAGATGGTTTTCTAGATCAATGTGTTGAAGAAACAATGAATGATCGTGATCTCTTGTTGGGCAAAGTGCAGGGGTCGATTAACAATCTTACTGCAAAGAGACCTGTGGTGAAAAGTGACCATAATATGGTAGAATTTTTACACGGAATGTGAAAGTGATATAGTCCAAGCTGAAACTAGGGTCATACGTCTAAATGAGATATCAAGATTTGAAGGGTGAATTGAATGTGGTTGACCGAGAAGCTGTATTAAAAGGTATGATTTGGACTGAAGGAGTTATGAATGATATTTCCAAAGAAGATCCATTATTTCAAGGAACAGTCTACCAGAGTCCGGCAGAGAGAAAGAAAAAATGATGGTGCTAACAGGAAGAGGCTGATAACAGTGTTAGAAAGAGCAGTAAGCCTGAGAATTGCAAACATTTCAGAAGTCAACTTGGAAAGACCAAGTAATTGATAAAGGAAGATAAGGCATAGAGGGACCCAGCGTGGGGGGGGGGGGCATGAGAGAACAAGGAGGAACCCAACATGGGGGGGGGGGGAGCAGCAAGAGAACAAAGATGGACCCAGGGGGGTGGGGGATGGGGGGGGAGGAGAGAACAAAGAGGGACTAAAATTAATACTTCTGCAACTTTGTCGGTGTTCTAGATTTAGTTTAGTTTAGTTTAAAGATACAGCGTGGAAACAAGTCCTTCAGCCCACCGAGTCCTCGCCGACCAGCGATCCCCACACATTTACACCACCCTACACACACTCGGGACACTTTTACATTTACACCAAGCCAATTAACCTACAAACCCGTACGTCTTCGGAGTGTGGGAGGAAACCGAAGATATCGGAGAAAACCCACGCAGGTCACGGGGAGAACGTACAAACTCAGCACAGACAAGCACCGTAGTCAGGATCGAACCCGGGTCTCTGGCGCCGTAAGCCTGTATCTCTACCGCTGCACCACCGTGCCACCATGTGGTGACTTTTTGCATACTTGTGTAAGGTGTGCAAAGCAAAGAATTTCACTGTACATGTGGCAATGAAGTATAATCCATTCATTCATTCATTCATTCATTCATTCATTCATTCATTCATTCATCCTTTCATTCATTCATTAATTCACAAGAATAAACAGGTATAAGGCAAATTAAAACAAAGTGCAATGTAAGGACTGCCATTGGCATGAACAAGGAATAAGACTAGGGAAGGGAAATATGGGTCTTTTATTGACAGGCTAGGAGAATTTATAATGGGGAATAAGGCAAAGAAATCAAACAAATACTTTGTCTTGAAGATAGAGACAAAAGCCTGGAGTAACTCAGCAGGACAGGCAGCTTCTCTGGAGAAAAGGAATGGGCGACGTTTCGGGTCTGAAGGGTCTCGACCCGAAACGTCACCCATTCCTTCTCTCCAGAGAAGCTTCTTGTGCCTGTCTTTGGTTTAAACCAGCAACTGCAGTTCCTTCTTACACAAATACTTTGTCTTCATGGAGAAAGAGACCAAACTTGCCAGAGTTGCTGCAGAAGCAATAGTCTAGTGAGAATGAGGAGCTGAAGAAAATAAATATCAGTCCAAAAAATGTTAGCAGGGCTAATAACTAATAAATCTCAATGACATGATGATCTACATGCCAGATTTTTAAAGGGGAGTTATTGAGGTAGTGATAGGATTAGTTATTAGCTTGCAGAATTCTACAGAATCTGGAATGGTTTCTGCAGATCAAAGGATATCAGATGAGACTTACAATTTCAGAAAGGAGGGAAATGGTGAACCACCAATCTGTGAGCTCAAGATTAGTGGGAGGGATGCTGGGTTATATAATGAGGGATGTAATCGTGAAAATATATGGTTGTGAACCGAAACAGAGGGTTTTTTTTTCTATAGAAGTGTAGAAACAAAGAACTGCAGATGCTGATTAATATATAAAAGGACACAAAGTGCTGGAGTAACTCAGCGGGTCAGGCAGCATCTCTGGAGAACATGGATAGGTGACGTTTCGGGTCAGGGCCCTTCTTCAGTCATGCTGAGTTACTCCAGCACTTTGTGTCCTTTGCAGTAGGAGGGTGTCCAACTTGAAACACAAACTCTTCTTTCTTCCAACACAGCCGATACCTGACCTGCTGAACCTTCCTTCAGAGTCAGCATGGGTTTCTGAAAATGTGGGCATTGTGTTTGGAACAGTGACAGAATGGGAAATATTGTTCAAAGTGATCTAGGTCACTGAAAAAAACAATGTGCGTTTTCCATTATTGTAAGAGAATTTGAATAGTTTAGTTTAGAGATACAGCGTGGAAACAGATTCTTTGGCCCACTGAGTCCACGCCGACCAGCGATCCCGTCGCATTAACATTATCCTACGCACACTGGGGACAATTTACACATACAAAGTCAATGCAAGTTATACCGAGGCCCTTCGGCCCACCGGGTCTGCGCCGACCACCAATCCCTGCAAATTAACACGATCCTGCACACACTAGGGACAATTTTTACATTTACCAAGCCAATTAACCTACAAACCTGTACGTCTTTGGAGTGTGGAAGGAAACCGAAGATCTGGGAGAAAACCCACGCAGGTCACGGGGAGAACGTTCAAACTCCGTATAGCCAAGCACCAGTGGTCGGGATCGAACCCGGGTCTCAAGCAATGTTTCTTTGCAATTACATTGGACCTTGGTGAGACTCTGTGACTCTTTTTGAAACCCTTTACAAACTAATGTTTTGGTATGTAATACTCTTTCCCATTTTGACCAAACTAGAAAAGGCATTTGCTTTACTTCTCCATGATCTAAGTACATTTTGTATCGCAGAATTTAAGTGGAGTCCTTCCCATACCTTTTTCCAAGAGAAAATATATCCCACCAGCTGTTATCTTCTGACTCAATCCCTCCCCTTATCCCATCAAAGGCCATCTGAACAAGGGCGGCATGGTGGCGCAGCGGTAAAGTTGCTGCCTTACAGTGAATACAGCGCCGGAGACCCGGGTTCGATCCCGACCAGGGGTGCTGTCTGTATGGAATTTGTACATTCTCCCCATGACCTGCGTGGGTATTCTCCGATATCTTCGGTTTCCTCCCACACCCCAAAGACGTATAGGTATGTAGGTTAATTGGCTTGGTAAATGTAAAAATTGTCCCTAGTGTGTGCAGGATAGTGTTAATATGCGGGGATTGCTGGTCGGCGCGGAACCGGTGGGCCGAAGGGCCTGTTTCCATGCTGTATCTCTAAACTAAACTAAATCATCCCTTCCCCTCACCTGATTCCACTTTATGCCTGCCAGGCCTTGCCTCACCCCCATCCCCTCTCCCATCTTTACACTTGCCATCTCCCCTCTGCACTCCAAATGCTGATGCAGGATCTTGACTATTCCTTTTCCTCCACGGATGCTGCTTGACCTGTTGAGTTCCTTTCTTGAATGGAACGTAACTTCACAGGGATGCGTAGGAAGGAGCTGCAGATGCTGGTTTAAACCGAAGATAGACGCAAAAAGCTGGAGTAACTCAGCGGGTCAGGCAGCATCTCAGGAGAAAAGGAACAGGTGACGCTTCGGGTTGAAACACTTCTTCAGATGGACCTAAACCAAAGGGTCTCGACCCGAAACGTCACCTATTCCTTTTCTCCAGAGTTGCTCTCTGACCCACTGAGTTACGCCAGCATTTTGTGTCTATCTTATCTTCATAGGCAAACTATATTAAAAAGGCTTTTCATTAAATGTAACAGCTAAAAATTAATCAATTTTCTCGCAGAACAGAGGCCAGGTTTTGCAAAAACGAATTTCTTTTCTCCAGCATCCAACATCTGCAGTCTCTTGTGTCAGCAAGATTTTACAGAAGTTACGACTGCTGTTTGCTGTCATTACTCGGTGAAACAGGCAGGGACTGTGGGATTTTCAGATGCAGTTTCACACAGCATCTCCTCCACAGTTGAGTCTGTTTGCAGCCTTCCCCACAGCAGTTGAACGAGGGCACAGGAACAGATGGTAATTTCAAATATTTCATCGTGTACTTTAAAAATACTTATTTACGATGTTTTAGACTGTGCTCTGATCATCTGGGCACGATTCAGACTTTATTCCGCAATCTGTATGATGTTCGTGAAGTTAATTGAAGACTGTGCTTTTTGTTTTCCTTCTTGGAATGCTGTCTTTAAGGATGTTTTTTTAAAAATGCGATTGAACTTTCCGCCAACGTGGCAAACACACGCTTGTTGATCAGCGGGGGGCGTTGAATTGCTAGCAAACAGCCACGGGGATTGAAGGCAGCTTCCTTCGAGGTGTCCCCTGAGCACGAATTCTAGACAAGACCTCAGCAAGGTCTGGAGAAATGTTAAGGAGTGCACACCGGACCGGCGATGCCTTCAGGGGGACTTTCATTAAAACTTGAGATTGCTCCAAAAATCCATGGATAGCATTGCTTTTCAATGAGACTTGACCGACAACCTTAGGGGGTTGAACAGGCTAGATGCAGGAAGATTGTTCCCGATGTTGGGGAAGTCCAGAACAAGGGGTCACAGTTTAAGTCTTTTAGGACCGAGATGAGAAAGTTTTTTTTCACACAGAGGGTGGTGAGTCTGAGGAATTCTCTGCCACAGAAGGTAGTTGAGGCCAGTTCATTGGCTATATTTAAGAGGGAGTTAGATGTGGCCCTTGTGGCTAAAGGGATCAGGGGGTATGGAGAGAAGGCAGGTACAGGATACTGAGTTGGATGATCAGCCATGATCATATTGAATGGCGGTGCAGGCTCGAAGGGCCGAATGGCCTACTCCAGCACCTATTTTCTATGTTTCTATGTTTCTATGACACACCTGTAAAGGTGTGTACAACAGTCGGAAATGGAAGACATTTTGAGTGTACTCACTTGCTGACCTTTTTTAGCCATAAGGAGAGGGTGGGCAGTCAGAACCTTTCCCCAGGGTGGAAATATCATGGACACAAGGACATCGCTTCAAGGTGAGAGGGGGCGGCAGTTCACAGGAGATGTGGGATGACATTTAGTTTACACAGAGAGTGATGGGTGTAAGGTTGGAAGGAAGGAAGGAGGGAGGGAAAGAGGGAGGGAAGTAGGGAGGGAGAGGGGGAAGGCGGGAGGGAGGGTGAGAAGGAGGGAGGGAAGGAAGGGAGAATTTATTTTGCCAGAGGGTGGTGAATCTGTGGAATTCATTGCCACAGATGGCTGTGGAGACCCGACTTGAGGTATTTTTCAACGTGGTTATTGATAGGTTCTTGATTAGTAAGGGCATCAAAGGTAGACAGGAAAATGGGGTAGAGAGGAAAAGGATCGAATGTTGGAGTAGACCCGATGGGCCGAATGGCCTATTTCTGCTCCTATGTCTTATGGGCCATATTGAACAGCGAGGCAGGCTATTTCCTTGACTACGCTGGCTGCGGTGGTAGTGGAGGCAGATGCCACAGTGTTGTTTGAGAGGCTTTTGGATAGGCACGTAGATATGCAAGGAATGGAGCAGCATACATCACGTGGCATCATGTTCATCACAGGTGTTGTAAGCGGAATGACTTGTTCTTGTGCTGTACTGTTTGTTATATGTTCTGTGTACTGCAGTGCAGACTAGGTGAAGGCTGGTAGCTGCATGAAACAATGGTACTTCTGAAAGATGGCGCAGCGGTAGAGTTGCTGCCTTACGATGCCGGAGACCCGGGTTTGATCCTGTCAGCGTTGGTGCTGTCTGTCTGGAGTTTATACCTTCTCCCCATTACCTGCGTGGGTTTTCTCCGGGTGCTCCAGTTTTCTCTCGCACTCCAAAGGCAAGCAGCAGGTTTGTAGGTTCTTATCGATTATCGAGGGGATCTTATCGAAACATATAAGGTTATTAAGGGGTTGGACACGTTAGAGGCAGGAAACATGTTCCCAATGTTGGGGGAGTCCAGAACCAGGGGCCACAGTTTAAGAATAAGGGGTAGGCCATTTAGAACGGAGATGAGGAAAAACTTTTTCAGTCAGAGAGTTGTGAATCTGTAGAATTCTCTGCCTCAGAAGGCAGTGGAGGCCAATTCTCTGAATGCATTCAAGAGAGAGCTAGATAGAGCTCTTAAGGATAGCGGAGTCAGGGGGTATGGGGAGAAGGCAGGAACGGGGTACTGATTGAGAATGATCAGCCATGATCACATTGAATGGCGGTGCTGGCTCGAAGTGCCGAATGGCCTCCTCCTGCACCTATTGTCTATTGTCTACTTTCTATTGTTAATTGGTGTGGTGAAATTGTAAATTGTCCCTGGTGTGTGTAGGATAGTATTAGTGCGCAGGGATTGCTGGTCGGCGTGGACTTGGTGGGCCGGAGGGCCTGTTTCCATGCTGTATAACTAAAGTCTTAATCTTTGATTTCAAAATAATTGTGCTCACAACGCTTTGTGTTTCATTGTAATTTCCAGCGTCATATCCAAAATGTCCTCTGCCCAGCAACTCTAATTCAGCAGATTTTTGGGATGATATTCAGGTGAAATAGTGGACCCATTGGGCCCAAACCTCTCCTGCATTGGTGCAGTACCCTCTCCTCCCCCCTTCCCCCTCCCCTCCCCCTCCCCCTCCCCCCTCTCCCCTCTCCCCCCTCCCCCTTCCCCCCTCATCCCTCTCCTCCCTCCCCCTCTCCCTCCCCTTCCCTCCCCCTCACTCCAACCTCCCTCCCTCCCCCACCCCCTCCCTCCCTTCCCCTGCCCCCCTTCCCCTCCCCCCACGCCATCCCCCTCAACACCCCCTTATCCTCCCTTCTCCCCCTCCCTCCACCCCTTCCCCCCCCCCACTCCCCTCCCTCCCTCCCTCCCTCCCTCCCCCCTCCATCCCTTGGAGATAGATTTAAACTTTAAAATGCGAATAACTTTAAAAATATAAAAACGATTTCTATGAAACCTCTTCCATGAGAACCATGGGGATGACGGTGAGTAAGGTGGGCCTAAAATTGACACGCTATCGTGTACCGGTTTGGCTGTAGTTCAGGAACAAACAAACAAACAAACAAGAGTTTTAGTATACAGATGAGGTGCAATGCGTATTTTAAGTAAAGGGATCTGTTGCATATAACCGAACGCGTTTACATTAGGAGTAAGTGTAAGCTCTTCGGGCACTCAAATCTACTACAACATTGAGTAAGATTTTGGCTGGTATCATTATAACCGTAATTCTACATTCCTACCTACATGTTCAATGGTTCAATGGTGCTTTATTTATGCAACTGCACAGGGATATTCGTTTTGCGTATTTGCACATACAGGCTCATGGTTTGGCTCATGGTATTTCTACAGCACGATTCGCCCGCACCTATGTGATAACCTTTTACCCCTTCCTTTTCAAGAATCTATCAAACTATATCTCAAAAATATCCAAGCATTCAGCCTTCACTCTCCTTTGAGGAAGGGAGTTCACAATTCGCTGAGTCCAAGAATTTCACCTCATCTCTATGTTAAGTCGATTACCCTTCATTTTCAAGCAGTGGCCTCTGGACATAGATTCTCCTACAAGAGGAAACATGCATTCCATATCCATCCTGTTAACATCTCTCATGGTCTTCAATCCTGCAGTTAACCCCCCCTCCCCCCCCCCCCCCCCCCCACACACACACACACACACAAACTTTCATTAATCGAGGCTCTAGCAGATACAAACTAAGACCTTCTAACCTTTCCTCTTTAAGTGCAACTGTTGTGGCCAGCATGGATGAAACTATGAAACTGCAACCATTCACATTTATATAACACTTTTAATTTGAGCAAGCATGCCAAAAATGTGAGGGGACTGTAGGTTAATTAGCCTCTGCAAACCCCCCCCCCCCCCCCCCCCCCACCAAGTGTGTTGGGAATTGATGAAAAAGTGGGATAACATAAAACTCGTGTGAACAAGTGATCGATGGTCGGCGTGGAATTGTTGGGCCAAAGGGCCTGTTTCCACGCTGTATCTCTAAACTAAACTAAAAGAGTGAATGTTTCCGATCAATTACTTTCCATGAGTTATGATGGAATGTTACCAAGCTGAACCTTTCTTTCTCCATTCAGGAAATGCGTACATCCAGGGGCAATGCCAGCTTTTGTTCCGAGACTGAGAAGGCACCAAAAGAACGAAACCCATAGATGCGTATGTAATCACATTACCAGCCAGATGGGATACATTGCTTGCTTCTCTGACGGCTATTATTGAGCCGGATGTGCCTGCCTAACCTGCTGAAAATTCCAACAATTTCATTCAGGCTTCCAACATCAGCAGTCATTTTATTTACGAGTAGTTACTGCTTAGCCAGCGGTTAATTTAGTTCAGTTTAGAGATACGGCGTGGAAGCAGGCCTTTCGGCCTATCAAGTCCGCGCCGACCAGAGGTACCCATACACTTACACTATCCTGCACACACTGGGGACAATTTACAATTTTACCAAGGCCGATTCGCCTACAAACCTGTACGTCTTTGGAGTGTGGGAGGAAACCGCAGCACCAGGACAAAAACCCACGCAGGTCACGGGGAGACAAACTCCGTACAAACAGCAACCGTAGTCAGGATCGAACCGGGATCTCTGGCGCTGAAAGGGAGCAACTCTACCACTGTGCCTCTTCATTTTAAATCGTAATAGACAATAGACAATAGACAATAGGTGCAGGAGTAGGCCATTCGGCCCTTCGAGCCAGCACCGCTCGAATAGATTTTTGTTAACCAGAAGTAGGAATGTCAGGTTAAAGTAGGTACACAGCTATGCGTACCTGAGTCGTAATCAGCCTTCATCTTATTCAACAGCAGAACAGACTCGAGAGCTAAGTGATCTCCTCCTGCACCATGTTGAGAAATCTGCCTCAGATAATCGTTCTGCTCTTCCATTCGATGCGAGGCCCAACATTGAGAAATGCCCCCAAAGGCACATCATAGTGTTCTTCTACTCACTTCTTAAAAGGAAGGAAAAGTTTTTTTTATTTAAATGCCAGCACATAGACTAGACAGAAAGTAAATAATGCCGGATGTTCGCTTAAGTATTATCATAATGGATTAATCAATGTGATGATCATTATTGTAAAATGGCAACAGCTTACTTATGAGGGAGGAGGAGACATTGTTTTTACATAATGAGATTAAATTTCATTTGCAAGTGTGTCGTTAATTGATTGATATCCCAATTCATTTCCAGAAGAGAGGAAAATAACATCTGTCAAACTTTCTGTCATTAGCTCGTAGATGGGACTTCCAGATTTTACATTTTGTGTTAATTTGTTGTTCTTTCTTTCAGTGCAACTGTTGAAGCCAGCCTGGGTGAATCAGCAATTATTTACATTTCTAAACCGCTGTTAATCTGAGCAAAATATCACAACATTTCACTCTGACAATGGAGGAGGCCCAGGACAGAAAGGTCAGTGTGGGAATGGGAGGGGGAGTTAAAGTGTTTGGCAACCGGAAGGTTATCAGTTATAGGGATAGGCTGGGCTTGTATTCACTGGAGCGTAGGAGGCCTATGGTATCCATGGAGATGGAATCAAGGAACACTGAAGACCTGCATCCTATGCTAGGTATAGAGATCCCCCTCTCCTCCCCCCACTCACCATCAACAACACCACAGTCACATCTGTGGAGTCATTTAAGTTCCTTGGAACCATTATCTCCAGGGACCTTAAATGGGGGGCCACCATCGACTCCACAGTCAAAAAGGCCCAACAGAGGATGTACTTCCTGCGGCAGCTGAAGAAACACAATCTGCCAATGGGCAATTGGGCAATGATGGTCCAATTCTATACTGCTATCATTGAGTCCGTCCTCACCTTCTCCATCATGGTCTGGTTTAGCTCAGCCACCAAGCACGACATCCGGAGGCTGCAACGGATCGTTCGCACATCTGAGAAGGTTGTTGGCTGCAACATTCCCCCCATTGATGAACTGTACACTGTAAGGGCCAGGAAGCGAGCGGGCAAGATCATCTCTGACCCCTCTCACCCTGGCCACAAACTCTTCGAAGAACTTCCCTCTCGAAGGCGGCTCCAGACTGTCAAAGCCGCCACAGCCAGACATAAAAACAGCTTTTTTTCCCACGAGTGATGGTTCTACTCAAGAACCAAAGTTTGCTCTGGTTTATTTTCACCCACATGTTTAGACCGTAATGTTGTATCCTTATTGTTTTGATGTGGTTATGCTCTATTCTTAATTGTTAACTGTATGTTTGTGTTGTTATTTGTGAGCGGAGCACCAAGGCACATTCCTTGTATATGCACATACTTGGCCAATAAACTTATTCATTCATTCATTCATTCATTCATTCATTCATTCATAAATATAATGGTGGATTACAGCCACACAGGAGTAGCCATGGTTACAGCTCCAATCCAAAGCCTGTACATGAGACCGGGGGAAATTTCTTTTATGGATCTATTGCAAACCTTCACACTGGATATGTGTCCACTTAAGTTGTTGTAATGTTTTAACTGCTAGATAAAAGAGCTTTTATTCTCCACTGGAGTGTCCAAAGTAAAGATGTTGAATCAAAGTGTATTTTCTTGAAAGAAGAGGAATTTTCACAGCAAGGAGCCACAGGAGAAGTCTGCACAGTATAGCAAATAATATGAACACCAGGGACTTGGGCTTATATCTCACTCAAACAAATGGTGGCAATGTCGATAGCAGAAAGGCCATGTGCATTAACATGAGTGCCGTCATGGCAATAAGTTGCTTATTTAAGGGCAACAATATATTATGTGTGCAGCCAAGTGCCACGAGGAAAGTCTACAATCAACTTGAACACAGGTGAGGTCAGTTTTTATTCGTGTCATCACACAGCTGTTTGCCAATAGCGAACAATTTTTAGTGCCACGTCGTTGGCCTCTGCAAGGTCCTTTACAGTGCATGTGTCGTGCAGCGTGTCACACGCTCAGGAGATGCTCCACAGTCTGCCGTGTCTTCAGTATATCCCCACTTCAGCATGTTCGATTTGCTCCTCCCCATGCTGGAGCTGATCATCAACTTCCGCAGGTCACATAACGGGGAATACGCCCCAATCTCTATCAACGGGGACAGTGTGGAGAGAGTATCCAGCTTCAAGTTTCTGGGCACTCACATTTCGGAGAACCTAACATGGTCCAATAACACTGCTGCGCTGGTCAAGAAGGCACAGCAACGACTGTTCTACCTAAGAACACTGAAAAAGTCTGGTCAACCCCAACAGCTGCTGACAACATTCTACCACTGCACCATAGAGAGCATCCTAACGCATGGCATCCCTGTGTGGTACCTCAGCTGCACGGAGGCAGAGAGGAAAGCTCTTCAGCGGGTAGTCCATAGAGCTCAGAGGACCATCGGAGCACAGCTACCAGACTTGGAGGGCATCTACAACACACGATGCCTCAGAAAAGCCACCAGCATCCACAAAGACTCTTCACATCCCTGCAACAGTCTGTTCGAACTCCTTCCATCGGGCAGACGATACAAGGCCTTCTACGCCCGCACCTCCAGACTCAGGAACAGCTTCACCCCCAGGGCCATAGCTGCTATGAACCGGTCCTGCTGAGCCGGATGGTCACATCGCACAGTGATCCGGCACAGAACTACTTGCACTTTATTCTGTCTTAAAACTGTTACAATTTGTTTCGTTGGGTTGCTGTTGTTTAAATTAATTGATTTATTGCATCGTATGGGAGGCGCATTCCCAATCTCGTTGTACCCCTGTACAATGACAATAAAGATATATTGTATTGTATTGTATTGTATTGTTGAGACTGTGCCAGTTTATCCACGGTTGGTCGGAACCTGCTGGGAGTTTCTCAGAGGGATCAGTGTCGCGGTGTTCATTTTCTAGGTGCCGGAGCTGTCACTGGTGCCGGAGCAGCCACTGTTAAATTCTCCGCTGGTTAAAATTCCACGCTGTTTATTTTGGCGTTTTTTTTTACAGGGGTGTCGGAGCGGCGCTCCGGTGAGCTCCAGCAGCACTGCATCCCCTGGGTGAGATATTGAAGACTCAGAATATAGAAAAGATCCTTCGGCCCACAATATCTCTGAACAGCCAAGCCGACCACCCTCAAAAGATAAACGAGAAACGATGAGAATAACTCAACGGGTCAGGCAGCATCTCTGGAGAAAAAGGAATCGGTGATGTTTCAGGTCGAGACCCTTCTTCAGACTCACCTGTGTGTACATGATCCACCATCGTATCTGCCTCCAACACAACGCAACGGCATAGCGGTGGAGCCACTGCCTTACAGCGCCAGAGACCCGGGTGCGATCCTGACCACAGGTGCCGTCTGTACGGAGTTCATAGGTTCCCCCCGTGACCTGCGTGGGTTTTCTCCGAGATCTTCAGTTGCCTCCCCCCAGACTCCTTGGACGTACAGGTTTGTACGTTAATTGGTTTGGCATGAATGTAAAATTGTCCCTAGTATGTGTTGGGTCGTGTTAATGTGCGGGGTTCGCTGATCAGTGCAGACTCAGTGTATCTGTTTTCACACTGTACCTCTAAACTAAACTAAACAATCCCTATAGCGGCCAGCTTCTCGTCTATCAATTAGCTCCCAAGCTGCCGCTTACATAGATCGGGTGAAACGATAAGCTTAATGACGCAAGCAATCACAATAACAGAGACCTACACGACGTTCAAATTAGTTAGTCGTCTTTATTTTGAAGTCGCAATATAACATATTGGTATATCTCTTGGGATCAACTGGTTATTGATTCACTTGGTAAAGTTCCATATCTTACCACAATCTATGCAATTGATACGAACTGCCAGATCTACCTTCGGCGGAGATCTGTACTAATCTTCTTGTCAGTAAGATCTACAACCGACAACCGATCACATCATGGCTGATGAATCTTTTGGCTGAACCTTTGGCTGAACCTCTGTCAGCACCTTCTCGGCTCCCACTGCCAACACGTCCAAAGCTGCCCACAATCTAGCTCTGCATAGCATTAACTCTATAATGTCCAAACTACAGCAGGATACAAGGTAATATAATAATAAAATAACTAATAAAAGCAAAATGGCTAATATAAACCCTTTCAGAGCAATCCAGGCACCCACCTCTCGCTTTGTAAAAACTTGTCCCGCACAACTGATTTAATCTCTGCCTCTCTCATCTTAAAGCTATGCTCTCTAGTCTTTGACATTTCCACCCTTGGAGAAAGGTGTTGACTGTCTCTCATAGTTTTATTGACTTCCATCCCTCTTCCCTCTGCCTCTGAAAACAATCCAAGTTTGTCCAACTTCTCCTTATAGCTAACAGGCTCTGATCCAGACAGCATTCTAATAGACCGAAAAACAGATTAAAAAACCCGATTAAATGTTTAGTCAGTTACAATGACTCCAAATGCTGGCAACTAGCAACAAAATAAGGGCAGCACGGTGGCGCAGCGGTAGAGTTGCTGCCTTACACCACCAGAGACCTGGGTTCGATCCTGATCACAGGTGCTGCCTGTACGGAGTTTGTACGTTCTCCCCATAACCGTGTGGGTTTTCCCTGGGTGCTCCAGTTTCCTACCACACTCCAAAGGCATACTGGTTTGGACATTCATTGGCCAGTAAAAATTGTAAATTGTCCCTAGTGTGTGTAGCATAGTGCTAGCGTGCGGAGATAGCCGGTCGGTATGGACAGTTTAAGAATAAGAGGTCCTTCTACAGGTGCACAGGGCCCTAGTGAGACCACACCTGGAGTACTGTGTGCAGTTTTGGTCTCCAAATTTGAGGAAGGACATTCTTGCTATTGAGGGCGTGCAGCGTAGGTTCACTAGGTTAATTCCCGGAATGGCGGGACTGTTGTATGTTGAAAGACTGGAGTGACTAGGCTTGTATACACTGGAATTTAGAAGGATGAGAGGGGATCTTATTGAAACATATAAGATTATTAAGGGATTGGACAAGTTAGAGGCAGGAAGCATGTTCCCAATGTTGGGGGAGTTCAGAACCAGGGGCCACAATTTAAGAATAAGGGGTAGGCCATTTAGAACGGAGATGAGGAAAAAAAAATTCAGTCAGAGAGTTGTAAATCTGTGGAATTCTCTGCCTCAGAGGGCAGTGGAGGCCAATTCTCTGGATGCTTTCAAGAGAGAGCTAGATAGAGCTCTTAAAGATAGCGGAGTCAGGGGGGTATGGGGAGAAGGCAGGAACGGGGTACTGATTGTGAATGATCAGCCATGATCACATTGAATGGCGGTGCTGGCTCGAAGGGCCGAATGGCCTACTCCTGCACCTATTGTCTTTAGTCTATTATCTATTGTCTATTGACTCGTTGGGCCAAAGGGCCTGTTTCTGCGCTGTATTTTTAGACACTAAACTCAAAACTCTATATAGCTAATATTCTCTAATCCAGACAGCAGTCTAATAAATCTAAAAACTGATTTAAACATATATATATTTAGTGAGTTCCATTGACCACAAGTGTGATTACCAACGATTCTAACTAATTGTACCGATGAAGTGTCTTTGTTGGGAAAATATTGGGTCAGAAAATTGAGCTAGATCGTCAAAAGGAATATTTCAAGGGACACTATTTGGAAAATATGCAGAAATGTGGAAAGAGACTAGCATAGATACCACACATCATGATGTTCATATCAAGCTTAGTGCAAAACTAATTACGTGTAAGCTTTGACCTGTTTCAGAGGTTTTGAAGAAACAGATGGAGTAACAAAACCTATCTCTTGCTGAGCTTGTTACAAGCTGGCTAAAAATATCCTCCTAAATGCAGTTCAGGAAGTCTGTGCTTTCTGCACCTTTATTTCACCAACTGTATTCCAGTTATTATCCGGGTAATTGAAGTCTCCCAGAAAAACAGCCGTGGTACTTTAACTCTTGTCAGAAATGTCATAAGTTCATAAGGCATTGGAGCAGAATTAGGTCATTTGCCCCATTGTGTCTGCTCCGCCATTCGGTCATGGCTGATCTATTTTTCACCCTCAATCCCATTCTCCTGCCTTCTCCCTGTAACCTTTGACGCCCTTGCTAATCAAGAACCTGTCAATCTCCGCTTTAAAAATACCCAATGACCTGGCCTCCACCAGCCGTCTGTGGCAGTGATTCACAGATTCACCACCCTCTAGCTGAAGAGATTCCTTCTCAATAGACAATAGGCGATAGACAATAAACAATTCTCATTTCCATTCAAAAGGTATGTCCTTTTATTCTGTGGCTAGGCCCTCAAACATCCTCTCCACATCATTTCTATCTAGGCCTTTCATTTGCCCTTCAGTCTCCAGTCTGTGTCTGTATCAGCCTCAATTGTTGTTCATTGAGAGGGGTGAAGTCAAAGACCTTTCGGAATGGTTTGGGAAGCTCTTTATGTTAACAGATAGTCACAATTTGGGGAGATGTTGGAGAGTGAACAGAAATCGCAACACTGCAGTGCAAAATGAGCTGGGAAAGCTGGAGTAGATTACAGGCTGAGAGAATCTAACAGAGAAATCTGAAGAAACGCATATTCACTCATTATTTCATCCACTGGACCGATATGGATGTTAAGAAGGTAAAAGAGCAAAGCCTGGAGGAACTCAGGGGGTCAGGCAGCATCAGTGAAGGGAAATCAACAGGCTATGTTGTGGGTCGGGACCCTCCTGTCTGGGTTAGTTGCCCTCACTAGCTCCGGGAGTAGAGTATAAGAGCATGACAACTATGCTACAACTTTAAAAATGGAGACACAAGGAACAGCAGATGCTGGAATCTTGAGTTCTATGTTCTATGTTCTAAGTAAAACAATGGTTTTCACTGTATCGCAGTGCACACGACAATAACAAGGGGCCACAGTTTAAGAATAAGGGGTAGGCCATTTAGAACTGAGATGAGGAAAAACTTTTTCAGTCAGAGAGTTGTGAATCTGTGGAATTCTCTGCCTCAGAAAGCAGCGGAGGCCAGTTCTCTGAATGCATTCACGAGAGAGCTGGATAGAGCTCTTAAGGATAGCGGAGTCAGGGGGTATGGGGAGAAGGCAGGAACGGGGTACTGATTGAGAATGATCAGCCATGATCACATTGAATGGCGGTGCTGGCTCGAAGGGCCGAGTGGCCTCCTCCTGCACCTATTGTCTATTGTCTATTTTCTATTGTCAAATAATAAACAATACTAACATAATTTGAAAACTTCATTGGTATCATTTAAGGTCTGTTTCCAAATTTCAGAGGGCAGTTAAACATCAGTGGAAGGAACACAAAGTGCTGGAGTAACTCAACATCTGTGGAGAACATGAATAGGAGATGTTTCAGGTCAACACCCTTCTTCAGACTGAATGAATGAATGAATGAATAAGTTTATTGGCCAAGTATGTACACATACAAGGAATGTGCCTCGGTGCTCCGCTCACAAGTAACAACAGGAACATATAGTAAACAATTAAGAATAAAGCATAAAACATTGAAGCATTAAGAATATAACATTACGGTTTCAACATGTGAGTGAAATAAACCAGAGCAAATGGAGGTTACAGACTTTGGTTGTTGAGTAGAGCTACGACTCGTGGAAAAAAAGCTGTTTTTATGTCTGGCTGTGGCTGCTTTGACAGTCCGGAGTCGCCTTCCAGAGGGAAGTGCTTCAAAAGGTTTGTGGCCAAGGTGAGAGGGGTCAGAGATGATCTTACCTGGTCGCTTCCTGGCCCTTGCAGTGTACAGTTCGTCAATACGGGGAAGGTTGCAGCCAACAACCTTCTCAGCTGATTGAACGATTTGTTGTAGCCTCCAGATGTCGTGCTTGGTGGCTGAGCCAAACCAGACCATGATGGAGAAGGTGAGGACTGACTCAACGATGGCAATATAGAATTGGACCATTATTGCCTGTGGCAGATTGTGTTTCCTCAGCTGTTGAGCCTTTTTGACTGTGGAGTCGATGATCACCCCCCATTTAAGGTCCTTGGAGACGTTGATCCAAGAAACTTAAATGACACCACAGATGTGACTGTGGTGTTGTTGATGGTGAGTGGAAGAAGGGGGAGGAACTTGGGGGGGGAACTTTCTTAAAGAATATAATCAGTTCCATTTTCCTAAGAGCATAGAGCTCCAGGTTGTTGCGATGGCACCAGGACGCCAGCTGTGCCACTTCCTGTCTGTAGGCAGATTCCTCCCCATCCTTGCTCAGTCCAATCAGGGTTGTGTCATCCGCAAACTTGAAGAGCTTGACAGAGGAGTCTGTGGAGATGCAGTCGCTGGTGTAGAGAGAGTAAAGGAGAGGGGAGAGTACGCAGCCTTGCGGTGCTCCTATGCTGTGGGTCTGCGGGTCCGAGATGTGCTTTCCCAGCCTCTCATGCTGCTTCCTGTCCGTCAGGAAGTTGATGATCCACTGACAGAGGGGTTCAGGCACAGTCAGCTGGGAGAGTTTGGAGTGTAGTAGCTCTGGCACAATGGTGTTAAAAGCAGAGCTAAAGTCCACAAACAGAATCCTGGCATAGGTCCCCTTGAGGTCTAAGTGCTGGAGGATGAAGTGCAGGCCTAGGTTGACTGCGTCATCCACTGATCTATGGGCCCGGTATGCAAACTGCAGAGAGTCCAGCAGCGGGTTTGTGATGTTTTTCAGCTGGGCCAGCACAAGTCTTTCAAAGGTCTTCATGACTACAGAGGTCAGTGCGACAGGCCTGTAGTCATTAAGACCAGTGATCCTTGGCTTTTTGGATACAGGGACGATAGTGGAGACTTTGAAGCAGGCAGGGACAGTGCAGGTTTGCAGGGACTGGTTGACAATGTCTGTGTAGACTGGTGCCAGTTGTTTGGCACAGAGCTTAAGGGTAGAGGGGGAAACAATGTCCGGTCCTGGAGATTTCTGCCTTTACTGTCTCCTGAATAGCCTCTCCACCTCCTCAATTTCTATTGTTGGAGGTGGAGAAGAGGCCAGACTGATGTTGGGCAGCAAGGGGGGAGGGTGGGGGGTAGTGGACGAGAGCCCAGTCTTTGCAAACTGGAGTCACGCTGTAAGTGGGCATGAAGTAGTGATTGCAGAGGGGTCGGGGATGGGGGTGGGGGGGGTAGTGGAAGAGGGCCCAGTCTTTGCAGACTGGAGTCATGCTGTAAGTGGGCGTGAAGTGGTGATTGCAGAGGGGCCGGGGGGGGGGGGGGGAGGGGGGGCAGTCTTTGCAGACTGGAGTCAGTCTGTGAGTAGGTGTGAAATGGTGATTGGGGTTGAATGGGTGGGGAAGGATCTCAACCCGGAACGTCAGTCTGAAGACGGGTCTCGATCCGAAAAGTCACCTTTCCATGTTCTCCAGAGATAACTGCCTTCCAAGGCTGCCTGAGTTACTCCAGCACTTTGTGGCCTTCTGTGTAAACCAGCATCTGCCAGTCCTTGTTTCTAAGTACCAGCCACATTGCTATGGGTCTGGAATCGCATGTGAACCAGACGAGGTACAGACAATGTTTCTCCTTCTTTGGTAGAACTGTCATAGGACTGGAGGTATTTTTTGACCATGTCAGGTAGAGTAATAGGTTTTGTTTCTTGAAAACTCCTAGTCATTCCATTACACTTGAAACAGCGGTCCATTGATGTTTAGTTGTACGTTTTGTGCCATCGGCCTACAAATGAACAGATTTATTAAGTCAGACACGCAATGAACTACAGATACTGGTGTATAAAAAAAGACACAAGGTACTGGAATATCTCAACCAGGTCAGGCAGCATCTCTGGAGAACTTGGATAGGTGACCTTTGCCAGGCTTTGTTCCGGCCCCACCTCTCTTCCAGTTTTCTCCGCCCCCCCACCCCCCAACCCTCCCAATGAAATCAGTCTGAAGAGTCCCGACCCAAAATATCGCCTACCCTGAGATGCTGCCTGACCCACTAAGTTACTCCAGCATTTTGTGCCTGTATTTATTAAGTCAGTTGCCATAGCTTACAAAGGTAGGATTAGCACGCAGAACGTCTCGATTGCACGACCACTATCAGCGCTGTTCCCTCCAAACCTTCTTGTCATTCCGAGGTTAGTTCCCCAAGTGTTGGCTAATGATCCGACAAAAAGACAGATTTATACCGAATGTCCACGCTATAAGTTGAGAATGTTCATGTCAGGTTTTTATTTTCAATAATTGCACCGAGGTTGAAGTTTGAACGAATTATGTTTAGTTTAGACAATAGACAATAGACAATAGGTGCAGGAGGAGGCCATTCGGCCCTTCGAGCCAGCACCGCCATTCAATGTGATCATGGCTGATCATTCTCAATCAGTACCCCGTTCCTGCCTTCTCCCCATACCCCCTGACTCCGCTATCCTTAAGAGCACTATCTAGCTCTCTCTTGAATGCATTCAGAGAATTGGCCTCCACTGCCCTCTGAGGCAGAGAATTCCACAGATTCACAACTCTCTGACTGAAAAAGTTCTTCCTCATCTCAGTTCTAAATGGCCTACCCCTTATTCTTAAACTGTGGCCCCTGGTTCTGGACTCCCCCAACATTGGGAACATGTTTCCTGCCTCTAACGTGTCCAACCCCTTAATAATCTTATACGTTTCGATAAGATCTCCTCTCGTCCTTCTAAATTCCAGTGTATACAAGCCTAGTCGCTCCAATCTTTAATTTAGTTTAGTTTAGTTTGGAGATACAGCGTGGAAACAGGCTCTTTGGCCCACCGAGTCCGCACCAAACACCAATCCCCGCACTCTAACACTATCCTACACACCCTCAGGAAAATGTACAATTTTATCAAGCCAAGCACGTTCTCCTCGTGGCCTGCGTGGGTTTTCTCCGAGATCTTCAGTTTCCTCCCACACTCCAAAGACGTACAGGTTTGTAGGATAATTGGCTTGGGTTTGAATACTTGGTATATGTGTAAATTGTCCCTGGTATGTGACCGGAGATCCTGGAGAAATCCCACATAGGTCAAGGGGAGAACATACAAACTCCATACAGGCAAGCACCCGTGGTTCAGGATCGAACACGGGTTTCTGGTGCTGTGAAGACAGCAACTCTATCGATGCACCACCATGCCTCCCCCCACTCCCCTCTCCCCCCTCCACCTCCCCTACTCCCTACTCCCCATCCCCTCCCCTCCCCCCCCCTCCCTCCCCCTCCACTATCCCCCCTCCCTCCTGCTCCCTCTCCCCTCCTCCCCTCCCCCTACCCATGTTTGGCACTGCTAAGTCAAACTTAATTTCAGGTAGACTGAATCATTTCTGTCATGGAGATAACTAATACCTACATTAATTTTTTTTTAAAGCACCAGAAGTCCAGCATATAAAACAATAAGTAAAGCTGTGAGCATTAAGTCTTCACATTACACAAGATTGTATAGGTTTGTTCCAAACAATCTTCCGGGTTTGTCCAAACAATAACCCCCAAGATCCTGAGAGGAATAGATCAGGAAAATGCACAGTTTTGTGCTTGGAGGCACTTGGGCAGGTTCATGAATTAGACATGTTTAGAGGGTTATGGGCCAAGCGGGTGGGCAGGTGGGACTAATGGTTGGCGGCATGTTGGACAGCGTGGGCAAGTTGGGCCGAAGGGCCTGTTTCCACGCTGTATGACTCCATGGCAGTCTAAGACACATTACCACATAAACGTTATTCTATGCAGGCGAAATAAAAATCAAAACAATTTTTCAAAACACGTTTTCGGGCAGGCCACATCTGCACAGATGGATAAACGGTTAGCATTTAAGTCAATGAATGCAAGTTTAGTTGTTCTTGACATATATCGATGTTTCCACTTCAGTGATTCTGTGCATTTTGGACAATGAATTTGATGGAAAGGACTTACAATGGCACCAAATGAATTGAAGGTTGTTAGGCCTTACGTTCAATGATTCTTGCCTCCTTACTACTTCAGAGTTATTGTTGCATGCTCCCCGCAAAATTGACAGACGTATTAAACAGAAGTGCAAAACAAGAACAAAAGTTAGAACTGTACATAAAGCGAATGGTGGCTCTATATATTCACATAAATCCTTTGGAAAGAAGACTGGTGATTTAATGGCATCCAGAATGCTAATTTAATCTCCATTTGAAAAACGTTGAAGAACGTTGTTTTTTTGTTGTTGTTGTTTTATTCTTATTTCCATTGTGCAATTACTTTCTTTTGAATCCGCATAAGCCGATATAAACGTGATTTAATTAAGGTGATTCTAACTTACCTGTCGACGGCGTCAAGATAAGTTGCTTTTATCAACTTATGATTAGGAGGCAGAGATCAGCCATGATTGAATGGCGGGGTAGACTCGATGGGCCGAATGGCCTAATTCTACTCCTATAACTTGTGAAGTTGTGAACTTGTGATACAGTCGCCCGAGCAGTAAACGATTTGAGGGAGACTTTGGTTTATTTATAACTCAGTTGCAGCGCCGCCATCTTCTATATATTAAAACTCTTGTTTGTTTGTTTGTTCCGGAACGACAGCCAAAACGGTGCATGTAACTAGACCAAGTGGACCCGTTGGGCCCCGACCTCTCCTGCATTGGTGCAGCACCCTCTCCTCCCCCACTCCCCCTCCCCTCTCCCCCCTCCCACTCCGCTCCCCTCCCCCCTACCACTCCCCTCCCCCTCCCCCTCCCCTCCCCCTCCACTATCCCCCTCTTCCTCCCGCTTCCTGCTCCCTCTCCCCTCCCCTCCCCCTACCCCATCCCCCTCCCCCCTCCCCAATCTCTGTGCGTGAGACTCTTGTGTCCCCCCCATCTCACGTATCAGATCAACAGGCCCCAACTGTTCATGCGCGGTTTTTAAAAAACTTTAAAATGCGAATAACCTTAAAAAATATAACACCAATTTCAATGAAACTTCTGCCATATAACCACAGGACGACGGTGGGTAAGGTGGGCCTAAAATTGTCCCGCTATCGCGCACCGTTTTGGCTGTTGTTCCAGAACAAACAAACAAACAAACAAGAGTTTTAATATATAGAAGATGGCGGCGCTGCAACTGAGTTATAAATAAACCAAAGTCTCCCTCAAATCGTTTAATGCTCGGGCAACTGTATCACAAGTTCGCAAGTTCACAAGTTATAGGAGTCGAATTAGGCCAATCGGCCCATCGAGTCTACCCCGCCATTCAATCATGGCTGATCTCTGCCTCCTAATCCCATTCTCCTGCCTTCTCCCCATAACCCTTGACACCCGTTCTAATCATGAATCTGTCTATCTCAGCCTTAAAAATATTTCACTGACTTGGTCTCCACAGCCCTCTGTGGCATTGAGTTCCACAGATTAAACTACCCTCTGACTAAAGATATTCCTCCTCACCTCCTTTCCGAAAGAGCGCCCTTTGATTCTGAGGCTATGACCTCTGGTCCTGGACTCTCCCACATGTGGAAACATTCTTTCCACATCCACTCTGCCTATGCCTTTCTGCCGTTTGCTGCCATTGTGTCGAGAAGCAGGGATCACCTGAGCAACTTTTACTGCTGACCCGTCGTAATAAAATGAAATCCTCAATGTCCATGGATTTCATGGCTCAGCCGCAGACCACATGACTCGGGGCTTGGGGAGTTATCATCTGCTGCTTGCCGAACACATGGAGAGGCTGGGCTGTGTGTGAAAGGGTTCTTGATTACGCTGGGATTACAGGTGGGATCATCGCGACGTGGCCAAGGTTAAATCCTACAGATGGCCACTGCTCACAGCTTTGCCAACGCAAGATCAGTGGGGATTATATTGGATCCAAGAACCGGCAGGCACTTCTGACGTTTGATCCTCCCTGTACAGGCTGTTAATATTGCGGGCTTATCCAAACACTAGCCCCCATGGCTGGTGTTACCTTCCCACAAATAGCTGCTATCACACCTCCATATGGTAGTGAGAGTGTGAGACAGTGCAGGCTGTAATGAAGTGCAAGACAAGGATCTGCTTATTTGATTTTGCATAACGAAGATTGCAAATCTGCTGCTCTGTTTCATATTCCTTTTGCTTTGGTCTGTGCAGTTTAATCAGCATTCTTACATATCTGATGAGAAATTACCCACTTTGGCCCAGAAACCCACTTGTGATGATTAGACGCATCTTAGAGTAATCCCGGTACATTGTACTCGGCCTCTGCGTGGGGGGGGAATTATTTCACACGCACAGCGAAAGATGCTGCTGCCACTGTACAGCACATATTGCCCAACAGACTTATGAATTATGGAATCGTGGAAACGAACACCTCCAGATTCACGAACAGTTTCTGTCTTACAGCCCAGCTGCTATCAGGCAACTGGACTGTTCAATCAACAAATAGAGAGCGGTCCTGAGCTACTATCTACCTCATGGGAGACCCTTGGACTATCTGTACCGGACTTTATCTTGCACTAAATATTATTCCCTTTGATCATGTACACTGTGGATGGCTCGATTGTAATCATGTATTGCCTTTCTGCTTACTGGCTAGCACGAAACAAAAGCTTTTCACTGTACACATGACAAGAAAGTAAACTAACTGACTAAATAGCGAACTAACTAACTAGCGAACTAACTAACTAGCGAACTAACTAGCGAACTAACTAGCGAACTAACTAGCTAACTAACTAACTAACTAACTAACTAACTAACTAACTAACTAACTAACTAACTAACTAACTAACTAACTAACTAACTAACTAACTAACTAACTAACTAACTAACTAACTAACTAACTAACTAACTAACTAACTAACTAACTAACTAACTAACTAACTAACTAACTAACTAACTAACTAACTAACTAACTAACTAACTAACTAACTAACTAACTAACTAACTAACTAACTAACTAACTAACTAACTAACTAACTAACCAACCAACCAACCAACCAACCAACCAACCAACCAACCAACCAACTAACCAACTAACCAACTAACCAACTAACCAACTAACTAACTAACTAACTAACTAACTAACTGACTAACTAACCGACTAACTGACTAACCGACTGACTGACCGACCGACTGACTGACCGACCGACTGACTGACCGACCGACTGACTGACCGACCGACTGACTGACTGACTGACTGACTGTGACTGACTGACTGACTGACTGACTGACTGACTGACTGACTGACTGACTGACTGACTGACTGACTGACTGACTGACTGACTGACTGACTGACTGACTGACTGACTGACTGACTGACTGACTGACTGACTGACTGACTGACTGACTGACTGACCAACCAACTAACTAACTAACTAATTTCAAGGCAATTGAAATGGACTCATAGCTATTCGGGGATACATTACGGAAACAGGTGTTTTGGCCCATCAAGTCTCTGCTGACCATCAATTAACAACTTACACTCGTCCCACATTAATCCCATTTTTTGGTTATCCCCACAACCTCATCAGTTGTTACCTGTTGTTACCTGTTGTCGATCTCCTGGCACCGTTCCCCACATGGTCAAGGCTGGGGCTCTCTCAGATCAGTTTCAGTTTAGTTCATTGTCACGTGTACCGAGGCACAGTGAAAAGCTTGTGTGCTACCCAGCAGTCAGCAGAAAGACAATGCACGATTACAATCGATCCATTTACATTGGGCAGATACATGAAAAGGGAATAACATTTAGTGCAAGATAAAGCCAGTAAAGTCCGGTCAAGGATAGTCTGAGGGTCACCAATGAGGGAGATAATAGTTCAGCACTGCTCTCTGGTTGTGGTAGGATGGTTCAGTTGCCTGATAACAGCTGGGAAGAAACTGCCCCTGAATCTGGAGGTGTGTGTTTTCACACTTCAAGATCTTTTGGCCGATGGGAGAGAAGAGAAGAAAGAGTGGCCAGGGTGCGACTCGTCCTTGATTATACCGCTGGCCTTTCCCTCCTGAAAAGGCATCAGGCACGATCCTTAATGGCATTTCTCGTCCGATGAGGCCGCGCCACATCTCCTTCCATGGGCCAAGCATTGGCGACGGTTGTTCACTCAGTCTGTTGCACGTGGAGTAGGATGTATTGGTGACTCATGTCCCTTATTGCTGGCGGTTGGGGGCATAGGCGGTTCGCTCAGCGACTGCAATGTCTATGTACAAGCATGTTTACCGATGTGTCAACATCATCTCACACCACACTAGGCCATTTAGGACTGAGATGAGGAAAATCTTTTTAACCCGGAGAATTGTGAATCTGTGGAATTCTCTGCCACAGAATGCAGTGGAGGCCAATTCACTGGATGTTTTCACAAGAGAGTTAGATAGAGCTCTTAGGGCTAACGGAATCAAGGGATATGGGGGAAAAGAGGATAATCAGCCATGATCATATTGATTGGCGGCGCCGGATCGATGAGCCGAATGGCCTACTCCTGCACCTATTTTCTATGTTCCAGTTTCTATGTTTAAACAGAGACAGAACCGAGTCCAACAGCGTGGACTATGAAGAAATGTTCCAGCCCATAACGTCACCTATTCCTTTTCTCCAGAGATGCAGCCTGACCCGCTGAGTTACTCCAGCATTTTGTGTCTATCTTCGGTATAAACCAGCATATGTAATTTAGTTGAGTTTAGTTAAGTTGAGTTGAGTTGAGTTGAGTTGAGTTGAGTTGAGTTGAGTTGAGTTGAGTTGAGTTGAGTTGAGTTGAGTTGAGTTGAGTTGAGTTGAGTTGAGTTGAGTTGAGTTGAGTTTAGTTGAGTTGAGTTGAGTTGAGTTTATTTTAGTTTAGTTTAGTTTAGTTTAGTTTAGTTTAGTTTAGTTTAGTTTAGTTTAGTTTAGTTTAGTTTAGTTTAGTTTAGTTTAGTTTAGTTTAGTTTAGTTTAGTTTAGTTTAGTTTAGTTTAGTTTAGTTTAGTTTAGTTTAAAGATACAGCGCAGAAACAGGGCCTTCAGCCCACCGAGTCCGCACCTACCCGCACACTAGCTCTATCCCACACACACAGGACAACTTACAATTTCACCAAAGCCAGTTAACCTACAAACCTGTACGTCATTGGAGTGTGGGAGGAAACCGGAGCTCCCGGGGAAAACCCACGTGGGTCACGAGGAGAACGTACAAATTCCGTACTGACAGGGACCATAGTCAGGATCGAACCCAGGTGCCTGGCGCTGTAAGTTAGCAACGCTACCGCTGCGCCACCGTGCTTCCCAGTTCCTTCCTACACAGCATGGACTCCACAAATGTTGGGCGTCAACTCCCTGGTGCAGCCTCCTTCCACGTTCTCAGCTGCTGTGATGCTTCATCTGCTGGTCATCCTCCATCCTCTGCCTATTTCACTGTCGAGGTCATTTTCTTGAGCCGTTTTCCCTTCCATAAATACACTGCTACACCTTGGGAGATGTATTTCATGGTTGGTGAAGTACGATAAGATGTAGTGAACTCGTGACAGGTGCTGGGCAAATGCGAATCCATCTTTTCCTTTCACTTCTGTCTTGCCACTCTAACGCGCCAACGTGACAAACAGCTCACGGCTTTCCTCCTGTGACAGACAAGCTTGCACTCCGTCTAGCTCTCAATCTTCTCAAGACTGCCCAGCAAACGCCTGTTTAAAACTGGATCAGAGAGGGAGAAATGAGAAACGTTTGCCCAAGTTTGCCATCAACAAAAAGACCTGCATTCCGAAGCCATTCGAGGATGAAAAGGAATCCGGAGATGTTTTTGAGGGACTGAGAAGGAATTTAGAAGGATGAGAGGGGATCTTAACGAAACATATAAGATTATTAAAGGGTTGGACACGTTAGAGGCAGGAAACATGTTCCCAATGTTGGGGGAGTCCAGAACCAGGGGCCACAGTTTGAGAATAAGGGGTGGACCATTTAGAACGGAGATGAGGAAAAACTTTTCAGTCAGAGAGTTGTAAATCTGTGGAATTCTCTGCCTCAGAAGGCAGTGGAGGCCAATTCTCTGAATGCATTCAAGAGAGAGCTAGATAGAGCTCTTAAGAATAGCGGAGTCAGGGGGTATGGGGAGAAGGCAGGAACGGGGTACTGATTGAGAATGATCAGCCATGATCACTGTGAATGGCGGTGCTGGCTCGAAGGGCCGAATGGCCTACTCCTGCACCTATTGTCTATTGTCTATTGTCTATTGAGTGTGGCAGGAGGAAAACCCCAGCACACTGTCTCTGAGTCATAGAGTTGTACAGCATGGAAACAGGCCCTTCCACTGGGCAGCACAGTGGCACAGCGGTAGCGTTGCTGCCTTACAGCGCCAGTGACCCGGATACAATCCTGACGGGTGCTGCCTGTGTGGAGTTTGTGCGTTCTCCCCGTGATCTGTGTGGGTTTTGTACCAGATCTTCGGTTTGCACACTCCAAAGATGTACAGGTTTGTAGGTTTATTGGCTTTATAACTGTAAATTGTCCCTGGTGTTTGTAGGATAGTGTTAATGTGCAGGGACCACTGGTCGGTGCGGAATCGGGGGGCCAAAGGGCCTGTTTCCGCGTTGTATCTCTAAACTAAACTAAAAACCTGATTCATCCATAAGGTCATAAGTGATAGGAGTAGAACGAGGTCATTCGGCCCATCAAGTCTACTCCGCCATTCAATTACGGCTGATCTATCTCTCCCTCCTAACTCCTTTCTCCTGCCTTCTCCCCATAACCTCTGACACCTGTACTTAGGGTTGCCAACTGTCCCGTATTAGCCAGGGCATCCCTTTTTTTGGGCTAAATTGGTTTGTCCCTTACGGGACCACCCTTGTCCCGCATTAAACCTCGGGCGCTGTAGGCCCGGACACTGTATGCCTGGGGGCGCTGTAGGGCAGGACAGTGTAGGCCTGGGGGCCACTGTAGGCCCGGACAGTGTAGGCTAACAGAGTGTGTTCGGGGAGCGGGGCCGAGTATGTTCGCCTAACGGAGGTTGCATAGCCGGGCGGCTGCCATTGGTGGAGTGGGAGCACGTGGCCGCTGGCTGGGTGAGGTCACCTGGGGAGCAGGCGGTGACGATGCCTTTTGTCCCTTATTTGGGAGTGAGAAAGTTGGCAACCCTACCTGTACTAATTAAGAATCTGTCTATCTCAGCCTTAAAAATATCCACTTTATCCACCCAGACAACGACCCATCCAGGAAAGATGGATATTGATGGAAATATATCGGTGAGGTGTCTTCAGCCCGAAACTCATTTGGTTCAATGTTTTTGTTATTATCACGTGTACCAAGATACAGTGAAAATCTTTTGATAAACTGCTTTGCACTCCACAGATAGACACAACGTGTTGGAGTAACTCAGCAGGTCAGGCAGCATCTCTGGAGAAAAAAGATGGAAGACGTTTCGAGTCGGGACCCTTCTTCAGACTCTGAAGTCTATCTTTGGCATAAACCAGCATCTACAGTTCTTTGCTTCCCCCATGTTGCTCTCCACAGTTGCTGCCTTACAGGCTGATTTTATTTTTCCAGCATTTCTGCCTTTACTTCAGAAGAATATTGCTGAGTAGCATAAGTGGTAGGCACTGATTATGTCATCACGGGGATCAGAAGAACCTGGGGAAGTATCACCCCACACACCTTTGTGAGCCTTTTCAAACATTTCAGCGGCACGATGGTACTGCGGTAAAGTTGCTGCCTTACAGCATCAGACAGCCTGACTTTGGGTGTCGTCCGCACGGAGTTTGTACTTTCTCCCAGTGACCTGCGTGGGTTTTCTCCGGCATCTCCAGTTTTCTCCCACACTCCAAAGTCGTACACATTTTGTAGGTTAATGGGCTTGGTATAATTGTAAATTGTCCCTCGTGTGCAGGGTGGCATTAGTGGCGCGGACTCGGTGAGCAGAAAGGCTTGTTTCCAAGCTGTATCTCGAAACTAAACTAAACTAAACTACAGCGCCAGACATCTGGGTTTAATCCTGAGACTATAATGTTATATCTTGCACTAAATACTCTACCCTTTATCCTTTATGCACTGTGCATAGCTTGACTTGTATTCATGTATAGTCTTTTCCTTGGCTCGATAGCAAGCAAACAAAAGCATTTCACTGTACCACAGTACACGCGACAATAATAAACTAAATTAAATTAAAATGGCACGGTGACGTAGCAGTACAACTGCAACCTTACAGTGTCAGAGACCCGGGTTCGATCCTGACTATGGGTGCTTGACTGTACAGAGCTTGTACGTTTTCCCCATGACCTTTGTGGATTTTCTCCGCGATTTTCTGTTTCCTCCCACACTCCACAGACACACAGGCTTGTAGGATAATTGGCTTGGTGATAAATGTAAAATTGTCCCTAGTGTGCGTAGGTGGTGTTAATTTGCGGGGATCGCTGGTCGGTGCATACTCGGTGGGCCGAAGGGCCTGTTTCTGCGCTGCATCTTGTAATTAAACTAAACTAAACAAAACTAGACAAAGGCCATGGAGACATGACAATGGTGTGGCTACATTGTTTTAGATATAGTTGAAACCTTCTCCTGGCAAACGAACAGTTAAAATCTTCACCCACGACCACAAGTTAGGAAGAGGGGATGTTCAACGAGATCTGGGTGTCCTAGTGCATCAGTCACTGAAAGGAAGCATGCAGGTACAGCAGGCAGTGAAGAAAGCAATGGAATGTTGGCCTTCATAACAAGAGGAGTTGAGTATAGGAGCAAAGAGGTCCTTCTACAGTTGTACCGGGCCCTGGTGAGACCGCACCTGGAGTACTGTGTGCAGTTTTGGTCTCCAAATTTGAGGAAGGATATTCTTGCTATTGAGGGCGTGCAGCGTAGGTTCACTAGGTTAATTCCCGGAATGGCAGGACTGTCGTATGTTGAAAGGCTGGAGCAATTAGGCTTATATACACTGGAATTTAGAAGGATGAGGGGGGATCTTATTGAAACATATAAGATAATTAGGGGATTGGACACATTAGAGGCAGGAAACATGTTCCCAATGTTGGGGGAGTCCAGAACAAGAGGCCACAGTTTAAGAATAAGGGGTAGGCCATTTAGAACGGAGATGAGGAAGAACTTTTTCAGTCAGAGAGTGGTGAAGGTGTGGAATTCTCTGCCTCAGAAGGCAGTGGAGGCCAGTTCGTTGGATGCTTTCAAGAGAGAGCTGGATAGAGCTCTTAAGGATAGCGGAGTGAGGGGGTATGGGGAGAAGGCAGGAACGGGGTACTGATTGGGAGTGATCAGCCATGATCGCATTGAATGGCGGTGCTGGCTCGAAGGGCTGAATGGCCTACTCCTGCACCTATTGTCTATTGTCTATTGACCTCAAGCAGGTGGAGAACTGCTCTGTCGTCAACTCTGCAGTATTGTCCATTTCCTGACATTTATTTTAATTATTTTTGTTTGTGGAATAAATAATATTTCCTTTGTCTTTTGCTTGTGTTTTGGTTTTTTAGCGAGCATCATCAGAGCCATGAATCAAAGGGAAAGCAATAAGTGCTTGAATTATAAATCTGTGCTGGGCTTTCCCCTGTAATAATCTGCTTGCCGCTGACAAACTGTGTACTTATTCAGCTGTCGACTATATCATCCTCTGACCTTGTCCCTTAGGTAGTCACTAATGGTGTTTCTTTAGCTCGAGCCGTAAGTCATCCCCACGGATTTAAATTAATGCCTCTCTGCCGAAGAATAACACAATTTGTAATTTCCATCTTCTCAGGTATTTTCGGCTTCATGCTTGAGAAACAAATATCTTGGAACACAGTCTTCAGCCTCCTTCAAGGTCAGTGGCTGTCAACAGGGCCTAACGCACAGTCCTCTGGTCCATCATGTGTACAATAAACATGATGTGTTTTTCAGAGGTTCTGCACATTACATGGCATTATCAGTGGAATACGTCAGTATTCCGCACCTGCCTGGAGAATAACGTTCACGAGTTCATGAGTTTATGAACTCTGTGACTATCTATGAGTTGTCGGAGCAGCATTAGGCTATTCGGCCCATCAAGTTTACTCCACCCATTCAATCATGGCTGATTTATCTTCCCCTCTCAACCCCATTCTCCTGCCTTCTCCCTATTACTTCCGACATCCCGTACTAATGGCGGAACTGTCGTAGGTTGAAAGACTGGAGCGGCACTGGAATTTAGAAGGATGAGAGGGGATCTTATTGAAACATATAAGATTATTAAGGGATTGAACAAGTTAGAGGTAGGAAACATGTTCCCAATGTTAGGGGAGTCCAGAACCAGGGGCCACAGTTTAAGAGGCAGTGGAGACCAATTCTCTGAATGCATTCAAGAGAGAGCTAGATAGAGCTCTTAAGGATAACAGAGTCAGGGGGTATGGGGAGAAGGCAGGAACGGGGTACTGATTGAGAATGATCAGCCATGACCACATTGAATGGTGGTGCTGGCTCGAAGGGCTGAATGGCCTACTCCTGCATCTATTGTCTATTGTCTATTGTCTAATCAAGAATTTGGCAATTTCCACCGTAAAACTATCCATTGATTTGGCCTCCACTGCCTTCTGTGGCAATGAATTCAACAGATTCACCCACTTCTGACCCACTTCTGACTAAAGAAATTCCTCCTCATCTCCTTTCTAGATGTACGGCCTTTTATTCTGAGGCTGTGGCTTCTGGTCCAAGACTCTCCAACAGGAGTCCAGGACCCGCATGTTCCGGTTCAAGTGAAGGGCACATCAGGTGGGTGTAAGGGTGAAACACAGAAAAATAGGTGCAGGAATAGACCATTCAGCCCTTCCAGCCAGCACCGCCATTCAATGTGATCATGGCTGATCATTCACAATCAGTACCCCATTCCTGCCCTCTCCCCATACCCCCTGACTCCGGTATCATTAAGAGCTCTATCTAGCTCTCTCTTGAATGCATCCAGAGAATTGGCCTCCACTGCCCTTCTGAGGCAGAGAATTCCACAGATTTACAACTCTAACTCTCTGAGTGAAAAAGTTTTTTCTCATCTCCGTTCTAAATGGCCTACCCCTTATTCTAAAACTGAGGCCCCTGGTTCTGGACTCCCCCAACATGTTTCCTGCCTTTAGCGTGTCCAATCCCTTAAATAATCATATGTTTCAATAAGATCCCCTCTCATCCTTCGAAATTCCAGTGTATACAAGTCTAGTCGCTCCAGTCTTTCAACATACGACAGTCCCGCCAGCTGATCTGTGGTCAAATTTTGGTAAATTTGTCTTTGGTTTGTGCGTGTCCAAATGTGGAAGACACAAACACGCTTTTTAGATTCCCACTAGCAAATCTGTCTTCATACTTCACCAGTTGACTTCACATGGAGCCTTGCTGTTAAAGAAAATTGATGGCCTTCCATACACTTGTGGGGAACCTGCTTATGAATCCTTCAGCAGGTCTAGCCTTACACATGATCGTTAGGCCCTTTGTTAGAATGAAAATTTTACAGATGCCAAAAGAAAGGGTTGGAATAACAGAAGCGGCATATTTTTTGATTATTTGCGTTCGCTGCAATGATTTTAGTAAAAAGTGTTTTTTTCTTTCCTATTTTACTTGAGTAATACAGCGTGTCAACAGGCCCTTCGGCCCACTGAGCCCAGGCTAACCAGCGATCACTCTGCACGCTAACTCTACCCTATGCACCAGGGACAAATTCGCGATTTTTAACCGCACGTCTTTGGAGTGCGGGAGGAAACGTGGAGAAAACCCACGCGGCCACAGGGAGAATGTACAAACTCCGTACGGACGGCACCCATGGTCAGGATCGAACCCGTGTCTCTGGCGCTGCGAGGTGGCAACTCAACCGCCATGCCACAGTGCCACCCTCGGAAATAGGAGATGTTCCACTTTTGATTGATTCTGAATATCTCTGAGTATCAGGCACATTCAGCAATCTTGAAAACGTTGACAGGTTTGAAAGACGGTAAAGCTGAGTTGTGGATTTGATGCGTAGGAAGGAACTGCAGATGCTGGTTTACACCGAAGATAGACGCTAAATGCTGGAGTAACTCAGCGGGACCGGCAGCATCTCTGGGGAAAAGGAATAGGTGACTTTTCAGGTCGAGACCCTTCTTCAGGTTGTTTGCCAAAGATCTTCTCGGCAGTTTTATGCTGGTCTACTCATGTGACCCAATCCCATTGCACACCTGGAATCATAGTCATAGAGCCATGAAGCACGGAAACAGACCCTTCGGCCCAACATGCCCATGCCGGCCTGAACAATAGACAATAGACAATAGGTGCAGGAGGAGGCCATTCGGCCCTTCGAGCCAGCACCGCCATTCAATGTGATCATGGCTGATCATTCTCAATCAGTACCCCGTTCCTGCCTTCATAATCCTATCATAATCAGGACGCTATTATCCAGCAAGTTCTTCTTCCTGCACAGCCTTAAGATCCGCAGAGAGAAAACAGACTACATCTCAGCCAAGACCACAGAATCCCAGTATATTCCGAGTGGATTTTCCAGATGGTAGCCCTAGCGGAAACTCCATGCCTTTATGCCTGAATACTGAATTCTATTTTTATTCCTACTTCCCGTTCCCTCCCCGCTCAACCTTCGGCCTGAAGAAGGGTTCCGACCTGAAATATCACCCATCCTTTTTCTCCGGAGATGTTGCCTGACCCGCTGAGTTGCTCCAGCTTTTTGCACGCTTCTTCGTTTTAAACCAGCATCTGCAGTTTCTTCCCAACATATTCTGTCCTGTTCGATGTTCCGTTCCACTTTCTATCCTTTGTTTCTGCCTGGAACAGGCCAAGATGTTTCGTTGGCCAAGTCGCCCAAGGATATTGCTGATTTCAGTTTTAGACATCAGATGAAAGCGATCATAACCATTAAACTCAATGATCCGTGCACAAGAGGGGTTTGAGTCATAGGATCTGGACATTACGCTATCTCGAAACTGCCTCATTAATGCAGAACTCCCTGCTGTGCGCATGGGATTGAGGGATGAACCTACTACATATTTATTCTATTAAGATCATATTAAAAATGAACAGTGTAGGATTTTAATCCAATAGAATTTAATGGGTTACCTCCTGGTTGCAATTAATCATAATGTGAGATGCAGTTAGTATAGTTTGGAATGCTTTTCATTGTCATCAAAAAGTTAGTCATGGTGAGGACTCCCACCGACTGTTAAAATGATAGATGCTCAAGGTTATCAGAGGCTGACATATTGCCCGCATATAAAGGCACACATGTTGCTCAGCACCATTCTGCTATCTGTGTAGGATGCGTTCTTGCTCCCCCCCCCCCACACACCAACTTTCATTTACAACGGTTGGCGATTCAATTCTCTCCGATTATGCAGGAGTCCTGAACCAGCCATTTTATAAAATGATAAGAGGTCAGAATTTCTTATTCGAACCCTATGGAATAGTTCTCAGACCCTATGGAATAGTTTTAGCAGCAGTTGGACCAACTGAGGTGCATAGAGGAGACAAAAGACAAAAGACAATAGACAATAGGTGCAGGAGGAAGCCATTCGGCCCTTTGTGCCAGCACCGCCATTCAATGGGATCATGGCTGATCATTCTCAATCAGTACCCCATTCTTGCCTTCTCCCCATACCCCCTGACTCCGCTATCCTTAACAGCTCTATCCAGCTCTCCCTTGAATGCATTCAGAGAATTGGCCTCCACTGCCTTCTGAGCCAGAGAATTCCACAGATTCACAACTCTCTGACTGAAAAAGTTTTTCCTTATCTCCGTTCTAAATGGCCTACCCCTTATTCTTAAACTGTGGCCCCTTGTTCTGGGCTCCCCCAACATTGGGAACATGTTTCCTGCCTCTAACGTGTCCAACCCCTTAATAATCTTATACGTTTCGATAAGAGTGTTTTAGATAGGTGTTTCAAGGAGGTGGTCACACCGAAAGTCCACCCAGATACAAAGATGACTGCCAGGAGAGGTAGGCAGGTAGCTGGATTGTCTTTGACTATTGCCCTCTCAAGCAAGACTGAAGAAGGGCCCTGGCACAATACCAAGTTCACAATTTACAACTCTTCAATCATTTGTCTCACGCCTTCTGTCTTCATCTCTGGCCTTTGCCCTACAATCTCACTATCAAAGCACCACTCCCTCACTTGTATCCATCTATTACTTGCTTGGCTTTGTCCTGGCCCTCCTCTCTTCCAGCTTTCTTTCCCCCCCTCCCCTCCCCTCCCCTCCTCCACCATCCCACAATCAGTCTGAAGAAGGGTCCCCACCTATCCATATTCTCCAGAGATGCTGTCTGACCCATTTAGTCACTCCAGGGCTTTGTGTCTTTTTGTGTAAACCAGCTTCTGCGGTTCCTTGCTTCTACAACTTTTTAGAGATCAGATGATTTAGACATAACAGAGAGGGATGCAGAGATAGGGATTGCACTAATAAAGTTGGCGCAGCGGTAGAGTTGCACCCTTACAGCGCCAGAGACCCGGGTTCGATCCTGACAACGGGTGCTGTCTGTACGGAGTTTGGACGTTCTCCCAGTGACCTGTGTGGGATTTCACCGAGGAGTGCGGTTTCCTCCCACACTCCAAAGATGTACAGGTTCGTTGGCTAATTGGCTTGGTGAAATTGTACATTGTTCCTAGTGTGTGTAGGATAGAGCTAGCGTGCGAGGATCACTGGTCGGCACAGACTCGTTGGGCCGAAGGGCCTGATTCCCCGCTGTACCTCTAAATCTAAACCTAATAATCGGTGAGAATGTCATATCTGCACACGGAGAGGACACCCTGGGGGGCTCATTCAGAGAGGTAATATGGATAGAACTCAGGAAATAAGAAAGGTGCAATCACGACAATGAAGATATACTATCAGCCTCCCAATAGCAACCAGGAAGTAGAGTAACAGCAAAGTAGGCAGATTATGGATAGATATGGAGATAAGGCAGAAGAATGGGGTTGAGAGGGAAAGATAGATCAGCCATGATTGCATGGCGGAGTAGACTTGATGGGCCAAATGGCCTAATTCTGCTCCTCGGACTTATGAACTTATGACAATAGGATTATTGCAGTGGGCCAACATATTATTCTCCTTGATATTAATGTACCCTGGAATATTAGTCAACCCATTCCTGACCTTCCTGAGCTAAAGGGAGAGGCTGAGCAGGCTGGGACTCTTCCCTGGAGCGCAGGAGGATGAGGGGTGATCTTATAGAGGCGTCTAAAATCATGAGAGGAATAGATCGAGTAGATGCACAGAGTCTCTTTCCCAGAGTAGGTGAATCGAGGACCAGAGGACATCGGTTTAAGGTGAAGGGGAAAAGATTTAATAGGAATCCGAGGGGTAACTTTTTCACACAAAGGGTGGTGGGTGTATGGAACAAGCTGCCAGAGGAGGAAATTTCGTCCAAAAAACTTGTTTTTTGGATGACAAATAAAGATATCTTGAATCTTGAATCTTGAATCTTGAGGCTGGGACTATCCCATTGTTTAAGAAACAGTTAGACGGTACATGGATAGGGCAGGTTTGGAGGGATATGGACCAAGCGCGGGCAGGGGACTAGTGTAGCTGGGGCACGTTGACCGGTGTGGGCAAGTTGGACCGATGGGCCTGGTTCCAAACTGTATCGCTCTATGACCATGACCTCAATATTCTCCAATTCCTTCTCCCTTTTGAATACTGATACTGTACTTACTTCCTCTGAGTCCAGGCATAAATTCCTTCCTTTGTCCTTGAGATGTCTTACCTTCTCCCTTGTTTCCCTCTTGTTTTTAAATGTATGTATAAAATGCCTTGGGATTTCGCACAATCTAACTCACCAAGGACATTTATGGCTCCTTTTACCCTTCTCGTACCTTGGTGTACGTGACAATAAACTAAACCAAATAACTAACTAACTAGAAGGTAGACACAAAATGCTGGAGTAATTCAGCGTGTCAGCCAGCATCTCATGAGAGAAGGAATGGGTGACGTTTCGGGTCAAGACCCTTCTTCTAACTAACTATTCTGATGGTAAGCTCCCACTTTCTTTGACCTTCATTGCTTTCTGAATATCTTTTATTCATTTGTTCTATCTCTCTCTATTTCACCGTCTATATCTCTCGTTTCCCTTTCGCCTGGCTCACAGTCTGCAGAACGGTCTCAACCCGAACTCTCACCTATTTATTTTCTCCAGAGATGCTGCCTGACCCGCTGAGTTACTCCAGCATTTTGTGTCTGTCTTCGGTTGAAACCAGCATCTGCAGTTCCTTCCTACACATATCCCGATTCCCTGGTTAATTCTTTCCTGGTGTTTCTACATTCCTGAAGGAGCATGTCTGATTTCAGCTTCTGGAAACTTCCTTATACTTCCTTTTTTGCTTTTGATTAAATTTAGCTGTCATACTATATCAGTCTTACAGTTGTGCATAACTATCTGAAAACTTACTGCGTTATGTTCACAGGACCCAAAATGCTCTCCCACTGATTACCTGGCCAGGCTTATTTGCCAAGACAACGTCAAGAATCGCCCCTTCCCTGGATTGACTGTTGAACTATCTACATGCAGTGCAAGGAAACTATCCTGAATGCACCTAACAAATTTGATCCCATCTAAGCTTGTGGCATTAAGGGAGTCCCAGTCAACATTGAGGAATTTCAAGTATGTGGAGTTTGCACGTTCTCCCTTCGACCGCATGGATTTGATCGAATGGCTGATTGATCGATACTTTGACTTTTCACAGTGAAATTCTTTGTTTTGCATATCATGTACAAAGTTCACAAGTTCACAAGTTGTAGGCCCATCGAGTCCACTCCGCCATTCAATCATTGTTGATCTCTGCTTCCAAATCCCATTTTCCTGCCTTCTCCCCATAACCCTCGACACCCGTTCTAATCAAGAATTTGTCCATCTCTGCCTTAGAAATATCCACTGGCTTGACCTCCACAGCCCTCTGTGGCAACGAGTTCCACAGATTAACTGCCCTCTGACTAAAGAAGTTCCTCCTCACCTCCTTTCAAAAAGAGCGCCCTTTAATTCTGAGGCTATGTCCTCTGGTCCTAGACTCTCCCACCAGTGGAAACGTCCTTTCCACATCCACTCTATCTATGGCTTTCATGGTTCTGTAAGTTTCTATGAGGTCCCCCCTCAACCTTCTAAACTCCAGCGAGTAGAGGCCCAGTGCTGTCAAATGTTCATCATATGCTAACCCAATCATTCCGGGAATCATTCTTGCAAACCTCCTCTGGGCCCTCTCCAGAGCCAGCACATCCTTCCTCAGATATGGGGCCCATAATTTGCTCATGTTACTCCAAATGCGGCCTGACCAGCGTATGGAGCCTCAGCATTACATCTGTTTTTGTATTCCAGTCCTCTTGGTATAAATGCGAGCATTGAATTTGCCTTCCTTACTACTGATTCGACTTGCAAATTAACTTTTTGTGAGTCCTGCACCAGCACTCCCAAGCCCCTTTGCACCTCCGATTTCTGGATTCTCTCTCCATTTCGAAAATAATCTATGCTTTTATTCTTATTACCAAAATGCATGCCTTAGCACTTTGCTACACCGAATTTCATCTGGCCACTCACCTAACCTGTCCAAGTCCTTCTGCAGTCCTTGCTCCCTCTGTTGACACAAAATGTTGGAGTAACTCAGCGGGACAGGCAGCATCTCGAAAGAGAAGGAATGGGTGACATTTCGGGTCTCAACTCAAAGCATCACCCATTCCTTCTCTCCAGAGATGATGCCTGTCCCACTGAGTTACTCCTGCATTTTGTGTCTATTTTTGGTTTAAACCACCATCTGCAGTTCCTTCCTACAAATCTCACCTTGCTTCCTCAGCACTGTTTGCCCCGCCACCTGTCTTAGCAATCATCTGCAAACTTCAATCCCCGTATCCAAAGTATGCAAAGGGACTCAAGGGAGAAGAGTGTGGGGAAAGGATTAAAATAATAGGACTGTTGGATGATTTGTGTAAATGATACTTAATGATCAGCATGGACGGTGGGCCCAAAGGCCTTTTATCATGTTGTATGACACTATGATCTACGACTCTAATCATACTGAACTCATCTATCTCCCTCCCCCCTCGCCTCCTCTCTCTCACTCTCTTTCTCTCTCTATCTCTCTATCCATATATATTATAATGTTTCTTTTAGTTTAGAGATACAGCGAGGAAACAGGCCCTTCGGCCCACCGAGTCCACGCCGACCAGCAATCCCCACACATTAACACTGCCCCGCACACACCGGGACATTTTACGATTATACCCCGCCAATTAATTGACAAACCTGTACGCCTTTGGAATGAGGGAGGAAACCGAAGATCTCGGAGAAAACCTACGCAGGTCACGGGGAGAATGTACGAACTCCGTACAGATAGCTCCTGTAGTCAGGATCGAACCCGGGTCTCTGGCGCTGTAAGTGCTGTAAGGCGGCAACTCTACCGCTGTGCCATCATATATATCATATATAATTTGTGTAAATTATATATATATATCTATAGTAAATTTGTAAATATTTGTTTCACCACACATTTGGACGAAATGTTCTTTTCTTTTTTCCCCCAATCCTCCTCCTTGCCTTTAGAAACCATAGATATCATCTTAAACCCCTCAGCTTCTCCAAAAAATAACTTTTAATGACTTTGATCAGCTTGGGAAATCTCTCCTCGTGAGCCTCAATGTCAAATTTCATCTGATAAACTCAGATGAAGCACCTTGGGACATTTTATGTGATGGAAGATCAAATAAACACATTACTTTATAAATACTCTGATTACATTTTTATTAGGTTTATATTAACCACTGCATTGAATTCAAGGTGCCATCAACAGTCTTGTGGGCACCAACATTTATGTAGCACCTGTGAAATGACAGAAATCTTCCAATGCTTCATGAGAGGATTACTAAACATAAAATCGACACCAAGAGGAAGATAGTCAAAAATCTTGGTCAAAAAAATAGGTTTCAAGGAGCATTATAAAGGGCCTGTTGCCTCACAGCGACAGAGACCCAGGTTTGATCCCGACATCGGGTCTATCTGTGTGGAGTTTGCACGATCTTCCTGTGACCACGTGGATTTCCTCTGGGTGCTCCGGTTTCCTCCCACTTCCCCAAGACTTGCGCGTTTGTACATTAATTGGCCCTCTGTAAATCGTCCCAAGTGTGCAGGGGGTGGACGAGAAGGTGGGTTGACACAGACCTAGTGTGAACGGGTGATCGATGGCCAGCAGGGACTCAATGCCTCCATGCTGTATCTCTAAACTGACCTAAATGAAGGATGAATGAGCAGCAAAGAGGCAGCCAGGCTTTGGGAGGGAATTCTAGAGTTTCGCCTTTGGAAAAATTGAAATCATGAATATCAGTTGATTGAATTCAATCAGCTGCCCAAGCGAAATACGAGGTGCTGTTCCTGCAATTTGCGTTGGGCCTCACTCTGACAATGGAGGAGGCCCAGGTCGGAAAGGTCAGTGTGGGAATGGGAAGGGAAGCTAAAGTGTTCGGCAACCGGGAGGCCAAGGCAGACTTGACCCAGACTCGCTACCACAGCCACTTGACCCAAACTCTCTTAGTGAAGGTGTTTGGCATAACGATCGCCGAGTCTGTGCTCGGTACACAAAACGAAATGAAGTGAGTGGTTTGCAAAAGTTACTGATATTTTTACAGCAACACTGGTTATCAACGTCAGCTGGTATGGTCAACCATAATTTTATCACAACTTATACGACAAGCTAAAAACAAAGATATGGGTTAATTATAGGATGCCCAGACCAATTAGGAAGTAGGTTCAGTGGTTTTTCTTTACACAAATGTGAAGATTTTTAAAAAAAAGTAGCAGTACAACTTGGAATCCGATCAGTGAGTTGCAAACCCACCCCTGCTCTGCTGTGCACAGGAAGCAATAAGCCAGCACACTGTGAATTTTAAAATAGCATCACACCAACAGCGCTATGCGTCAAAACACAGTGCAGGCTTTATTGCTACCAACACACTGGAATCAGTTTGCTCTGATTTATTTCCATCTGACAGGGTTTACTATTTAAAATGTGTGCACTGTAAACTGTGCCGCCGTTTAGCTTTGCCGAGCTTTTGTCTTTGCTTCCGCACTGCATGGCGACAACCTCTCTTCCTCCGTCACGTTTTAATGTGGATGTACAGTCGTGATCGGATACTTGGAAGCCGATTGAACATAACATCTGAAATGTTCGATTTTTTTTAGAGAGATACAGCGCGGAAACAGGCCCTTCGGCCCACCGAGTTCGTGCCGCTCAGCGATCCTCGCACATTAACACCACCCTACGCCCACTAGGGACAATTTTTACATATTACCCAGTCAATTAACCTACATTAACCGGTACGTCTTTGGAGTGTGGGAGGAAACCGAAGAACTCGGAGAAAACCCACGCAGGTCACGGGGAGAACGTACAAACTCTGCACAGACAGTGCCCGTAGTCAGGATCGAACCTGAGTCTCCGGCGCTGCATTCGCTGTAAGGTAGCAACTCTATCGCTGCGCCACCGTGCCACCGTTAGCTTGGATTAGCCAGCCTGACTCTTGCTTCCGAGCTGTGGGCTGAAAATCCAGTCCGCATATAAGATTATATCTCTATCTCTCATCGTCTATATCCCTCGTTTCCCTTAACCCTAACCGGTCTGAAGAAGGGTCTCGACCCGAAACGTCACCCATTCCTTTTCTCCAGAGATGCTGCCTGTCCCGCTGAGTTACTCCAGCATTTTGTGTCTGTCCTCTGGGTATAAGGTTATATCTGCACAGAATTACATAAAATATACCCCAACCACCCTATTCCAGCTCTTGTACTCCTTTCAAGTTCCCCCTGGTCCTTCCTCATCCATGACCTCCTCTTCCCCTCTCATGTGTGGTGAATCTGTGGAACAATCTGCCACAGAAGGCTGTGGAGGCCAAGCCAATGGATATTTGTAAGGCACAGATAGATAGATTCTTGATTAGTACGGTGTCAGGGGTTATGGGGCGAAGGCAGGAGAATGGGGTTAGGAGGGAGAGATAGATCAGCTATGATTGAACGGCAGAGTAGACCTGATGGGCTGAATGGCTTAATTCTGCTCCTCTCACTTATGACCTTATGATTGAGTATTCCTGGTGTGTTAATACAATCCACAAAACTAAAGGGAAGAATGAAATCTGCCCGAGGAGCTTTGGATTTGATATTTGCATTACGTTAAATGTCAAGAATATTTGTGATACCTATTGTGTTGTTAAAGGTGAAGACAAGTGTGTGTTAGCATACGAGCTGTCTCTGTTATTTATCAGGCGCTTTAACCTGGAATGGCAATTCAAAATCAATGTACTATCTTCTGTTCATTGAGTTATCCTATTACCAGGAATGATTCCACTGGGCAGTAATCTAACACAATGAAAATTCATGGACGTTATCATTAATGTTATATCATCAGAGAGTGTCGTTGAGTTATACAGCATAGAAACAGGCCATTCGGCCCACTTTGCCCACGCTGACCAACATGTCCCATCTACACGAGTCCCTCTAAGCCTGCACCTGGCCCATATCCCTCTAAATCTGTCCTATCCATGTACCTGTCTAAATGTATAAGAAGATAACTGCAGATGCTGGTACAAATCGAAGGTATTTATTCACAAAATGCTGGAGTAACTCAGCAGGTCAGGCAGCATCTCGGGAGAGAAGGAATGGGTGACGTTTCGGGTCGAGACCCTTCTTCAGACTAGACCTGTCTAAATGTACTAGCCTTAACCACCTCTCCGGCACCTTGTTTCATACATGTCCATGCTGACCATTAAGTATCATTTCAGAATTCCAGTCTAGTGCCACTTGCTGCTCTGTCCATACCCTTGAATAAGTGTTGAATCTTGAATTCAATGAATTGATATTCACGATTTCAGTTTCTAAAGGCTAAACTCTAGAATTCCCTCCCAAAGCTTGGCTGCCTCTTTGCTGCTCATTCATCCTTCATTTAGCTCAGTGTTGACATACAGCGTGGAGGCATTGAGGCCCTGCTGACCATCGATCACCCATGGATCATTGTGGGTTCCACCTTTCCTTGATTATCATTACTTTTTCGCATACCTTTCATTCAGTTGTTCTTTATCTTTCCATATCATTGCCTATAGCTCTCTTGTGCCTTTCCCCTGGCTCTCAGTCTGAAGAAGGGTCTCGAGCTGAAACATCACCTATCCCTTTTCTCCGGAGACGCTGCCTGACCCGCTGAGCTAATCCAGCATTTTGTGTCTAACTTCATTTCTTTGCACTGATACTTTTTCCTTATGGTTTTGTTTCACTCTTCGAGCCTGGAGGGCAGAAGGAAGTATAGTTCACTCAGACAAACAATCAATTCTGTCGCTGTAACGGATTTATAATAGGCAGCTTGGCGTAGCAAGCAAATGCTAGGTTTTGACCTGCATTATGCTGTCAAGACTTCACACACACACACACACACACACACATACGCGCACACACACACACACACACACACACACACACACACACACACACACACACACACACACACACACACACACACACACACACACACATACGCGCACACACACACACACACACACACACACACACACACACACACACACACATACGCGCACACACACACACACACACACACACACACACACACACACAGGTTGTATGACTTTACCTCAAAATTAGAAAGTGTGAGTTCAAGTCAGAACACTGACGTATAATCTACAAAAAGAACTGGACTTGTCATCTTACAGTGACATCAAAGTGTCCTCCAAGGTAGACTTAAGAGGATAAGAATCGGGAAGATCTCCAGCTTGCCAGCTAGCATTTATCCCTTGGAACCTGGAGTAAGACAATGCTGTATTCTGAGTTTAGTTTCGCTGAGAACAAAATGCTGGAGTAACTCAGCGGGACAGGCAGCATCTCTGGAGAGAGGAAATGGGTTTTCCCCAGATGCTCCTGTTTTCATCCACACTGCAAAGACATATGGGTTTGTACGTTAATTGTCTTTGGTAAAAACTGTACATCATCCCTAATGTACAGTGTCCGATAGTGTAACGGGGATCACTGGCCGGTGCCGACTCGGTGGGCCGAAGGGCCTGCTTCCGCGCTGTATCTCCAAACAATACAATACAATACAATACAATATATCTTTATTTTCATTGTACAAGGGGTACAACGAGATTGGGAATGCTCCTCCCATACGATGCAATAAATTAATTAGCTAGTCAGTATTCATTTAAACAACCCAATGAAACAAATTGAAACAGTTTTAAAACAGAATAAAGTGCAAGTAGATCTGTGCCGGATCACTGTGCGATGTGACCATGGAATGCACCGACACTGCATCAGAAGGTTCCTATCCACGCCGTGGAAAGCTGTGGGTTAGTTTAAAAAAAGGCCCTGCTGTTTGGAGAATTGAACTGAAGACCATCTGGCTCTGTAGAGGCACAGAAGGCAAGCGGTGAATGCGAGGCTATCCGTCGAGCACACATTTGATTACTCCTGTTTATGAACCGAACGTGCCAGGAGCAGGTGAAGTAATGACTCTCCGTAAAACAAGAACTAAACAAATCTAATTGACTGAGTAACACATTTACCTTGCCGTTTTCCAGATAAACAGCTGATTAATGGTGGGAAAATAACAATAAAAATCCGCTCTAAAGGATGCGAAAACAAAATATATATATTTTTTAAAAGGAACTGAAAATAGTGAAATGCACAGAAGCCAATGAACATGTTGCTCACTTGATGCATTTAAATTCATGGACGTTTCAAGGCAAGCATGGGCCATTCTAAAGATCCATTTTGGGTCGCTACCCTCTTTAGAAATTTGGGCACAGGCATCTGCAATGTTAGAGACCCCAAGGGCAACTTTAATCATGAGTTTCTGGTATCGCTGTACAGGTAGATGTCCATATGGGGCATCAGGGAAAAGTGGAACATTCTGGCTAGTGTTACAGATTGGCAATTATTTGCTGTTAAACCAAATACACTGACACTTGTTCACATTAGATCTTACACTTTCACAGCAGGGTTGCCTTGTGTGCAATCTACTAGCTTCGTCCCAGCAGCTTGTCAATAGCATCCACTAAACCCACAATCTCTGCCCTAAGGTTTTCATTTTTAGTTTTGGAGATACAGCGCGGAAACAGACCCCTTCGGCCCACCGTGTCCGCACTGACCAGCGATCCCCACGCACGAACACTACCCTGCACACACTAGGGACAATTTACATTTATACCAAGCCAATTAACCTGCAAACCTGCACGTCTTTGGAGCTTGCGAAGATCTTGGAGAAAACCCACCCAGGTCAATAGACAATAGACAATAGGTGCAGGAGGAGGCCATTCGGCCCTTCGAGCCAGCACCGCCATCCAATGTGATCATGGCTGATCATTCTCAATCAGTACCCCGTTCCTGCCTTCTCCCCATACCCCCTGACTCCGCTATCCTTAAGAGCTCTATCTAGCTCTCTCTTGAATGCATTCAGAGAATTGGCCTCCACTGCCTTCTGAGGCAGAGAATTCCACAGATTCACAACTCTCTGACAGAAAAAGTTTTTCATCATCTCAGTTCTAAATGGCCTACCCCTTATTCTTAAACTGTGGCCCCTTGTTCTGGACTCCCCCAACATTGGGAACATGTTTCCTGCCTCTAACGTGTCCAACCCCTTAATAATCTTATACGTTTCAATAAGATCTCCTCTCATCCTTCTAAATTCCAGTGTATACAAGCCTAGTCGCTCCAGTCTTTCAACATATGATAGTCCCCCCATTCCGGAAATTAACCTAGTAAACCTACGCTGCACGCCCTCAATAGCAATACTCACGGGGAGAACGTACAAACTCCGTACAGAGAGTACCCGTGGTCGGGATCGAACCCGGGTCTCTGGCACTGTAAGTGCTGTAAGGCAGCAACTCTACCGCTACACCACCGTGGCAAGAAAGGGCAGCACAGGGTCAAGCCACTACATAAGCACCATACAATCACCCTGACCTGAAACTGTGGACTTCATTGCCACAGACGGCTGTGGAGGCAAAGTTCATGGATATTTTTAAGGCAGATTCTTGATTAGTACGGGTGTCGGGGGTTATGGGTCGAAGGCAGGAGAATGGGGTTCGGAGGGAGAGATAGGTCAGCCACGATTGTGTGGCGGGTATACTTGACGGGCCGAATGGTCGAATTCTGCTCCGAGAACATATGAACTAATCAACTGTGTCTTTGTTCCTTCTTCCAAGTTTGGTCTCTATCTAAATCCAGGAAAAACATTAGTAACAGGAAATATTGGATCCAAATGTCTCCAAAAAGTGATATGGACAAGAAAAACACACATAGAACATAGACAATAGACAATAGACAATAGACAATAGGTGCAGGAGTAGGCCATTCAGCCCTTCGAGCCAGCACCGCCATTCAATGCGATCATGGCTGATCACTCTCAATCAGTACCCCGTTCCTGCCTTCTCCCCATACCCCCTCACTCCGCTATCCTTAAGAGCTCTATCCAGCTCTCTCTTGAAAGCATCCAACGAACTGGCCTCCACTGCCTTCTGAGGCAGAGAATTCCACACCTTCACCACCCTCTGACTGAAAAAGTTCTTCCTCATCTCCGTTCTAAATGGCCTACCCCTTATTCTTAAACTGTGGCCCCTTGTTCTGGACTCCCCCAACATTGGGAACATGTTATCTGCCTCTAATGTGTCCAATCCCCTAATTATCTTATATGTTTCAATAAGATCCCCCCGCATCCTTCTAAATTCCAGTGTTTACAAGCCCAATCGCTCCAGCCTTTCAACATACGACAGTCCCGCCATTCCGGGAATTAACCTAGTGAACCTACGCTGCACGCCCTCCATAGCAAGAATATCCTTCCTCAAATTTGGAGACCAAAACTGCACACAGTACTCCAGGTGCGGTCTCACCAGGGCCCGGTACAACTGTAGAAGGACCTCTTTGCTCCTATACTCAACTCCTCTTGTTACGAAGGCCAACATTCCATTGGCTTCCTTCACTGCCTGCCGTACCTGCATGCTTCCTTTCATTGACTGATGCACTAGGACACCCAGATCTCGTTGTACTCCCCCTCCTCCTAACTTGACACCATTCAGATAATAATCTGCCTTTCTATTCTTACTTCCAAAGTGAATAACCTCACACTTATCTACATTAAACTGCATCTGCCATGTATCCGCCCACTCACACAACCTGTCCAAGTCACCCTGCAGCCTTATTACATCTTCCTCACAATTCACACTACCCCCCAACTTAGTATCATCTGCAAATTTGCTAATGGTACTTTTAATCCCTTCGTCTAAGTCATTAATGTATATCGTAAATAGCTGGGGTCCCAGCACCGAACCTTGCGGTACCCCACTGGTCACTGCCTGCCATTCCGAAAGGGACCCATTTATCCCCACTCTTTGTTTTCTGTCTGTCAACCAATTTTCTATCCATGTCAGTACCCTACCCCCAATACCATGTGCCCTAATTTTGCCCACTAATCTCCTATGTGGGACCTTGTCGAAGGCTTTCTGAAAGTCGAGGTACACCACATCCACTGACTCTCCCTTGTCAATTTTCCTAGTTACATCCTCAAAAAATTCCAGTAGATTTGTCAAGCATGATTTCCCCTTCGTAAATCCATGCTGACTCGGAATGATCCCGTTACTGCTATCCAAATGCTCAGCAATTTCGTCTTTTATAATTGACTCCAGCATCTTCCCCACCACTGATGTCAGACTAACTGGTCTATAATTACCCGTTTTCTCTCTCCCTCCTTTCTTAAAAAGTGGGATAACATTTGCTATCCTCCAATCCACAGGAACTGATCCTGAATCTATAGAACATTGAAAAATGATCTCCAATGCTTCCACTATTTCTAGAGCCACCTCCTTAAGTACTCTGGGATGCAGACCATCAGGCCCTGGGGATTTATCAGCCTTCAGTCCCATCAGTCTACCCAAAACCATTTCCTGCCTAATGTGGATTTCCTTCAGTTCCTCCATCACCCTAGGTTCTCCGGCCCCTAGAACATTTGGGAGATTGTGTGTATCTTCCTCAGTGAAGACAGATCCAAAGTAACGGTTTAACTCGTCTGCCATTTCTTTGTTCCCCATAATAAATTCCCCTGCTTCTGTCTTCAAGGGACCCACATTTGCCTTGACTATTTTTTTCCTCTTCACGTACCTAAAAAAACTTTTGCTATCCTCCTTTATATTATTGGCTAGTTTACCCTCGTACCTCATCTTTTCTCCCCGTATTGCCTTTTTAGTTAACTTTTGTTGCTCTTTAAAAGAGTCCCAATCCTCTGTCTTCCCACTCTTCTTTGCTATGTTAACATAAAACATAGAACATAAAACATAGAACAGCACAGGAACAGGTCCGTTGGTCCACTATGCCTACACCGAACATGATGCCAAGCCCAACTCTAATCTGCCTACACATTATCCATAATCCCTCTACTTCATGCATATCCATGTGCGTATTTAAAAGTCTCTTAAACGCCACAATTGTATTTGTTTCCACCGCCAATCCCCGCAGTGTGTTTCAGCCACTAATCTCCCTCTGTGTGAAAAAATTGCCCTGCACATTTCCTTAAAACTTAGCCCCTCTCACCTTTAAGATATTCTAGATTTTTTTTAGATTTATAGATACAACGCAGAAACAGGCCCTTCGGCCCACTGAGTCCGCGCCGGCCAGCGATCCCCGCACATTAACACTATCCTACACACGCTAGGCGGTGGAGGCCAATTCTCTGATTGCATTCAAGAGAGAGCTGGATAGAGCTCTTAAGGATAGCGGAGTCAGGGGGTATGGGGAGAAGGCAGGAACGGGGTACTGATTGAGAATGATCAGCCATGATCACATTGAATGGCGGTGCTGGCTCGAAGGGCCGAATGGCCTCCTCCTGCACCTATTGTCTATTGTCTATTGACAATTTTTACATTTACCGAGTCAATTAACCTACATACCTGTACGTCTTTGGAGTGTGGGAGGAAACTGAAGATCTCGGAGAAAACCCACGCAGGTCACGGGGAGAACATACAAACTCCGTACAGACGGCACCGTAGTCAGGATCGAACCTGAGACTCCGGCACTGCATTCGCTGTAAGGCAGCAACTCTACCGCTGCGCCACCGTGCCGCCATCTAGTATTTGATATTTCCATTCTGGGAAAAAAAGTTCCACCCTATCTATGCCTCTCATAATTTTATATACTTCCAACAGGTCTCCTCTCAAATCTTCGGCAATCCAGAGAAAACAATCCAAGTCTGCCCAACCTCTCTCGGTAGCTGCAGGGAGAATGGTTCAATGGCTTCTTTATTGTCACGTGTACTTTCAACAGAACTGGGCCTTTACTCACTGGAGTTCGGAAGGTTGACTGGGGACCTCATTGAAACTTACAGAATAACGAAAGGCATAGATAGAGTGGATGTGGAAAGGATGTTTCCACTAGTCGAAGAGTCTAGGACCAGAGGTCACAGCCTCAGAATTAAAGGGCGCTCTTTCAGAAAGGAGGTGAGGAGGAACTTCTTTAGTCAGAGGGTAGTTACTCTGTGGAACCTGTTGCCACAGAGGATACATCCAAGCCAGTGAATATTTTTAAGGCAGAGATAGACAGATTCTTCATTAGAACATTAGAATTATAAAAGACGAAATTGCTGAGCATTTGGACAGCAGTAACAGGATCATTCCGAGTCAGCATGGATTTACGAAGGGGAAATCATGCTTGACAAATCTACTGGAATTTTTTGAGGATGTAACTAGGAAAATTGACAGGGGAGAGTCAGTGGATGTGGTGTACCTCGACTTTTAGAAAGCCTTCGACAAGGTCCCACATAGGAGATTAGTGGGCAAAATTAGAGCACATGGTATTGGGGGTAGGGTACTGACATGGATAGAAAATTGGTTGACAGACAGAAAGCAAAGAGTGGGGATAAATGGGTCCCTTTCGGAATGGCAGGCAATGACCAGTGGGGTACCGCAAGGTTCGGTGCTGGGACCCCAGCTATTTACGATATACATTAATGACTTAGATGAAGGGATTAAAAGTACCATTAGCAAATTTGCAGATGATACTAAGCTGAGGGGTAGTGTGAATTGTGAGGAAGATGCAATAAGGCTGCAGGGTGACTTGGACAGGTTGTGTGAGTGGGCGGATACATGGCAGATGCAGTTTAATGTAGATAAGTGTGAGGTTATTCACTTTGGAAGTAAGAATAGAAAGGCAGATTATTATCTGAATGGTGTCAAGTTAGGAAGAGGGGATGTTCAACGAGATCTGGGTGTCCTAGTGCATCAGTCACTGAAAGGAAGCATAAGAAAATAACTGCAGATGCTGGTACAAATTGATTTATTCACAAAATGCTGGCGTAACTCAGCAGGTCAGGCAGCATCTCGGGAGAGAAGGAATGGGTGACGTTTCGGGTCGAGACCCTTCTTCAGACCATTCTTCTGAAAGGAAGCATGCAGGTACAGCAGGCAGTGAAGAAAGCCAATGGAATGTTGGCCTTCATAACAAGAGGAGTTGAGTATAGGAGCAAAGAGGTCCTTCTACAGTTGTACCGGGCCCTGGTGAGACCGCACCTGGAGTACTGTGTGCAGTTTTGGTCTCCAAATTTGAGGAAGGATATTCTTGCTATTGAGGGCGTGCAGCGTAGGTTCACTAGGTTGATTCCCGGAATGGCGGGACTGTCGTATGTTGAAAGGCTGGAGCCATTAGGCTTGAAAACACTGGAATTTAGAAGGATGAGGGGAGATCTTATTGCAACATATAAGATAATTAGGGGATTGGACACATTAGAGGCAGGAAACATGTTCCCAATGTTGGGGGAGTCCAGAACAAGGGGCCACAGTTTAAGAATAAGGGGTAGGCCATTTAGAACGGAGATGAGGAAGAACTTTTTCAGTCAGAGAGTGGTGAAGGTGTGGAATTCTCTGCCTCAGAAGGCAGTGGAGGCCAGTTCGTTGGATGCTTTCAAGAGAGAGCTGGATAGAGCTCTTAAGGATAGCGGAGTGAGGGGGTATGGGGAGAAGGCAGGAACGGGGTACTGATTGAGAGTGATCAGCCATGATCGCATTGAATGGCGGTGCTGGTTCGAAGGGCTGAATGGCCTACTCCTGCACCTATTGTCTATTGTCTATTGTCTAACAAGGTGTCAAGGATTATGGGGAGAAGGCTGGAAAATGGGGTTAGGAGGCAGAGATCAACCATGATTGAATGGCGGAATAGACTCGGTGGGCCAAATGGCCTAGTTCTACTCCAATAACTTGTGAACCTGTAGGACACAATACTATTTTTACTAAAATAGTGTGGCTTAGCAAAATTAACCCCGTACATAAGTACACTCACCCCGGTTAGCACAGTATGCACAGACCAGCCCACTGAGTCCACATGCAAGAGGCACCATTTTGGTGCCAATTTGCAGTCCCTGCTGCAGCCGACCACAAAGGCCCATTGCAGCCGACGGCTCCTATTCCAGTCGCCCCGCGATCCGATGTCCCTCTCCTCGCGTGGCCGCCTTCAGCCCTCTTCCACCACCCCCCCCCCCCCCCCACCTCCACCCCCGGTTCTTCTCAGAGTGCTGTACTTGAATACACATGAACCTACATGAATACTTGAATCTATCCCTGAAAACAAGATAGGTGGTGCAGGGTGGTACAAAGGAACATGGAACACTTTCATAAATGAACGAGAGATACCGATCAACCGTGGTCAAAATGAAGGACAATCCGGTCTCCGCTAACTGAATGGATTCCTTGTGCTTCTGGGGGGCTGGAAAAAGATCGAGATCATCTGTCCCGTTTTTATCATCAAACATTTTGGATGCAATCTGAAAAGAGAATGTGCTGTGATCAGTAATGAGAGGTGAAAAATGGTTCTACTCAAGGTTGACCAGAACACATTCAGCATGATACGGTCTGCTTCTCTTCAATGGATATTTATCATAATAGCTTGCCTGTAAAGATACATCTTCACATCTGAAATGACACCTCGTGCAGCTCTAAACGCAGACAGCTGAATAAAGAGGAGAGCTTGCAAAGCTGAACTTACCGGATAGTGAAAGGTTTGGATAGAGTGAATGTGGAGAGGATGTTTCCACTAGTTGGGAGAGTCTAGGACTAGAGGTCATAGCCTCAGAATTAAAGGACGCTCCTTTAGGAAGGAGATGAGGAGGAATTTCGTTAGTCAGAGTGTGGTGAATCTGTGGAATTCTTTGCCACAGAAGGCTGTTGGAGGCCAAGTCAATGGATATATTTTTTTAAGGCACAGACAGATAGATTCTTGATTAGTACGGGTGTCAGGGATTATGGGGAGAAGGCAGGAGAACAGGGTTAGGAGGGAGAGATTGATCAGCCATGAATGAATGGCGGAGTAGACTCGATGGGCTGAATGGCCTAATTCTGCTCCTATCACTTATGAACTTATGAATGATATTCCTTGTGTGTTAATACAATCCCCAAAGTAAAGGGAATTATTAAATCTGCCCTTGTAGTTTTGGATTTGATATTTACATTACTGTAAATGTCAAGAATATTTGTGATACCTGTTGTGTTGTTAAAGGTGAAGAATAAGAATGAGTTGGCATATTAGCTGTTTCTAGTTATTTACACAACGCTATAACCTAGAATGGCGATTCAAAATCAATGTTTTATCTTCATTGAGTTATCCTATTACCCGGAATGATTCCACTGTGCAGGAATCTAACATTGCTTACTATTTGTTATGCTGTTCAGTGGATAAAATTATAAAAATTCACTGACCTTATCACTAATGTTATGTCGTGACATAGTGTCACACAGCGTAGAAACAGGCCATTTGGCTCAACTTGCCCACACCGACCAACATGTCCCATCTACACAAGTCCCGCGTTTGGCCCATATCCCTCTAAACCTGTCCTATCCATATACCTGTCTAAATGTTTCTTAAAACGTTGCGATTGTACCTGCCTCAACTATCTCCTCGGGCAGCTCGTTTCATACACTCACCACCCTTTGTGTAAAAAAGGGTTACCCCTCAGATTCCTATTTAATCTTTCCCCCCTCACCTTAAACCTATCACATTATCACATTCAGAAGCATGGTTTCAGTTTACATCCAGCTTCCAATCTAGGCCATCATTACAAGAATAAATAGTTGGTGTGACTCTGCGGGTCAGGCAGCATCTCTGGAGAAAAGGAATAGGTGACATTTTGGGTCAAGACCCTTCTTCAGACTCAGAGCTTTTTTGTGCCTATCTTTGGTTTAAACCAGCATCTGCCGTTCCTTCTCACACGAGAATAAATAGTTCTTTGTTTGCGAGCTGTGGGGAAATTAAATTAGATAAATCAGGACCTCTTTCTTCTGCTTAGTTTAGTTTATTGTCACGTGTACCGTGTACCGAGGTACAGTGAAAAGCTCTGTTGCATCAGTGGAAAGACAATGGATGATTACAATCGGGCCATTCACAGTGTACAGATACATGATAAAGGGGATAACATGATGAACGTTTAGTGCAAGATAAAGCCAGTAAAGTCCAGTCAAGGATAGTCCGAGGGTCTCCAATGAGGTGGATGGTAATACTGGTTCCTGATGTTACCGTTCCAAGCGACAAATGTATCCCTAGCTTGACACCGATGAGGTCCAAGGGGAGATTTGCTCCCTCAGGGAGAGCATAGATCGACGCACAATGGAAATCTGTGACACAGAAGGAAGCCATTTGGCCCATTGTGTTCACACGGGCTAAAAATAGACTAAAGTAAGCTGTCCCTTTCTCCAGCACTGAGAGCATAGCCTTGAGGGCATGGCTCTGCAAATGAACATCCGTGTACTCTACAAATGTGATGATCATCCCTGCCTCTACAACATTTCCGGGCGGTTAACTCTAGACTCATGATGTCCTTTAGAGAAAAAAATATTTTGCTCACATTCATAAGTTCATAAAGTGATAGGAGCAGAATTAGGCCATGCGGCCCCTCAAGTCTGAAGGGTCTCGACCCGAAACGTCACCCATTCCTTCTCTCCCGAGATGCTGCCTGACCTGCTGAGTTACTCCAGCATTTTGTGAATAACTCAAGTCTACTCCGCCATCCAATTATGGCTGATCAATCTCTCCCTCCCAACCCCATTCTCCTGCCTTCTCCCCATAACCTCTGACACCCGTACCAATCAAGAATCTATCTTTCGCCGCATTAGAAATATCCATTGACTTGGCCTCCGCAGTCTTCTGCGGCAATGAATTCCACAGATTCACCGTCCTCTGACTAAAGAAATGCCCCCTCATCTCCTTCCTAATGGAACGTCCTTTTTATTCTGACCTCTGGTTCTAGACTCTCCCACTCGTGGACAAACTGCTCTCCCGGCCTTTCGCAATTCGGCAAGGTTCAATGAGGTCCTCCCTCTCCTTTCTAAACTCGAGTGAGTACAGGCCCAGTGCCGTCAAACGCTCATCATATGTTAACCCATTCCTTCCTGGGATCTTGTAAACCTCCTCTGGACCCTCTCCAGCACCAGCACGTCCTTCCTCAGATATGGGGGCCAAAATTGCCCACAATCGTTCAAATGCGGCCTAACCAGCGCCTCTAGAGCCATCCGATGGTTGAAGATAGATTTCCCATTTTATTTTAATCCGTATAAAGTATAATAGACCCACCTCAATCTTTTTTTCACGCTTTCACCTCAGGAAATAGTCTAGCGAACCTATTTTTACACTGCCTCCTTAATTATGGAAACCAAAACTGTACATTGTCATATTCTGTAGGAGACTCACTGTGATGGATGTTTCTTGTTTTGTTTTGTGTTGGATGGTGGTTGTGTGTGTAATTGCTTATTTTATTGCTCTTATTGTTGGACTGTGGGTGACGAAATCTCGTCCAAAAGACTTGGTTTTTTTTCGATGACAATAAAGGTAATTCTGATTCTGATTCTAATTCAATGGAACAGTTAATTATGGTTAAACAACAAATCAAAGTTGTTAACACACCCTCTTGTGTTTATGTTGCCTGTATCCTTTCAGCCTGAAACGGAGAATATAAAAGTTGGGGAACATAATTTCTGGGCAACTTTCGATGGCCCACAAAGAATTGTTATGATGAGAGGGGATCTCATAGAAACATTTACAACTCTTAAGGGATTGGACACGTTAGAGGCAGGAAAATGTTCCCGATGTTGGGGGAGTCGGGAACCAGGGGTCACAGTTTAAGAATAAGGGGCTAGGGCATTTAGGACTGAGATGAGGAAAAACATTTTCACCCAGAGAGTTGTGAATCTGTGGAATTCTCTGCCCCAGAAGGTAGTGGAGGCCAATTCACTGGATGTATTCGAGAGAGTTAGATTTAGCTCTTAGGGCTAACGGAACCAAGGGATATGGAGAGAAAGCAGGAGCGGGGTACTGACTTTGGATGATCAGCCATGATCATATTGAATGGCGGTGCTGGCTCGAAGGGCCGAATGGCCTACACCTGCACCTATTTTCTATGTTTCTATGTCATTCCCTTATCATGTATCTACACAATGCAAATGGCCCGATTGTAATCATATATTGTCTTTCTGCTGACTGGATAACACACAACAAAAGCTTTTCACCGTACCTCATGTACACATGACAATAAACTAAACTGAACCTGACTAAAGAATCACATCCCTAAGAGATGGGAAGGCGAGGCGGACAAAACCAGGATGTGATCATCAACTGGAACAAAGCAACAGGCTCAAGACATTAGATCCACCATCAATGCGTAACAATGCCCAAGAGTAAAAGTAATTTGCTGCACTCTTGATTTTGGCCCTAGCTTCAGAAGGTTGGGTAATTGCTGCCTGCATGCGAACTTAATGGTTGTCAATCCCTCAATGCTTACTTGAGTCAGAGTAAGTAGAAGTCCAAAGTTAGTCTGAAGAAGGGTCTCGACCCGAAACATCTCCCATTCCTTCTACCCAGAGATGCTGCCTGTCCCGCTGAGTTGCGCCAGCATTTTGTGTTTATCTTCAGTTGAAACCAGCATAGAAAATAGGTGTAGGAGGAGGCCATTCAGTCCTTCGAGCCAGCACCGCATCTGTAGTTCCTTCCTTCCTACACATCAGTGTAATTAGTGTTATGGAAAGTGGTAGCAGGGAGCATCACCTCCATGAGTGATATCTTGAAAAGGCAACCGTGACATTCAGGAATTTTTCACTTTAATCAAAGTTTCATAGCATTTGATTGTTTTCAGTCAGAGAGTTGTAAATCTGTGGAATTCTCTGCCTCAGAAGGCAGTGGAGGCCAATTCTCTGAATGCATTCAAGAGAGAGCTAGATAGAGCTCTTAAGGATAGCGGAGTCAGGGGGTATGGGGAGAAGGCAGGAACGGGGTACTGATTGAGAATGATCAGCCATGATCACATTGAATGGCGGTGCTGGCTCGAAGGGCCGAATGGCCTCCTCCTGCACCTATTGTCTATTGTCCTATGAGACACACCTACAACCATTGCTTGAGGAAACAAAAAGTTTAAATTAAGATATCGTGGATAATTAATCACTCATCCAAAAAATGTCCCCATTATTTATGCTCTGGGTAACACAGCAAGCCAGCGGGCCCAGTCAGTAATCTCACTGCTGTCGGTGTGATCTGAATAGATTTTCTGACAAGTGTGGCCAGAGAAAACAGATAACAATGACTGCATTTCAGAAGTAATTATTTGGTTGTGAAGTGCATCGGGATATCCTGAGGAGAACAATGTTACCTGAAATTATATTCCATAATTATCTATATACTAAAACTCTCGTTTGTTTGTTGGTTCCTGAACTACAGCCAAAACAGTACAGGACAGCGCGACAATTTTAGGCCCACCTTACTCACCGTTGTCTCTTTGGTGCTAATGGAAGATGCTTCATTGAAATCGGTATTATAACTTTAAAGTTATTCACAATTTAAAGTTTAAATCTTTCTCCTAGGGAAGGAGGGGGAGGGGAGGGAGGGAGGGAGGGAGGGAGGGAGGGAGGGGAGGGAGGGTGGGGGAGGAGGGAGGATAAGGGGGGTTGAGGGGATGTAGAAGGGGAGGGGAAGGGGAGGAGGGAGGGAGGGAAGGGGGGAGATGGGGGTGGAGGGGGGAGAGGGGGGAGGAGAGGGGAGAGAGGAGGAGGGGAGTGGGGAGGGGAGGGGGGGGAGAGGTGACAGAGTGGGGGAGGGTAGGGGGTGGGGGAATGGTGGAGACGAGAGGGTGCTGCACCAATGCAGGAGAGATTTGGGCCCAACGGGTCATCTTGGTTCTAGCACAGAGAAGATTCCCGAACATGGTCTCACAAAACAGGTGGAGATTAGTTTAAACCGAAGATAGACATAAAAAGCTGGAGTAACTCAGCGGGACAGGCAGCATCTCTAGAGAGAAGGAATGGGTGACGTTTTGGTTCAAGACCCTTCTTCAGACTGGTTGGGGTAAGGGAAATGAGAGATATAGACGGTGATGTGGAGAGATAAAGAACAATGAATGAAAGATATGCAAAATAGTAACGATGATAAAGGAAACAGCTGTTTGTTGGGTGGAAATGAGAAGCTGGTGTAACTTGGGTGGGGGAGGGATAGAGAGAGAGGGAATGCCGGGGCTACCTGAAGTGAGAGAAATCAATATTCATACCACTGGGCTGTAAGCTGCCCAAGCGAAATATGAGATGCTGTTCCTCCAATTTGCGTTTAGCCTCACACTGACAATGGAGCAGACCGAGGACGGAAAGGTCTTTGGAGGAATGGGAAGGAGAATTAAAGTGTGTTTAGTTTTGGAGATACAATTCATGAGTTCATAAATTCTAGCAGAATTAGGCCATTCAGCCCATCATTTACTCCGCCGTTCAAACATGGCTGATCTATCTTCCCCTCTCAACCCCATTCTCCTGCCTTCTCCCCATAACCCCTGACAACCGTACTAATCAAGAATCTGTCAATCTCCACCTTAAAAATATTCACTGACTTGGTCTCCACAGCCTTCTGTGACAATAAATTCCTCAGATTAACCACCCTTAGGAAATATCCCCCCCCCCCCATCTCCTTTACAAAGAAATGTCTTTTTATTCTGAGGCTGTGCCCTCTGGTCCTAGACTCTCCCACTAGTGGACCCATCCTCTCCAAGTCCACTCTATCCAGGCCTTTCACTATTCGGTAAGTTTCAATGAGGTCCCCCCTCATTCTTCTAAACTCCAGCGAGTACAGGCCCAGTGCCTTCAAACACTTTTCATATGTAAACCCACTCATCCCTCCTCACTCTCAATACAATACAATACAATATATCTTTATTGTCATTGTACCCAGAGGTACAACGAGATTGGGAATGCGCCTCCCATACGATGCAATAATTTAAGTAATTAACAGCAACCCAACGAAACGAAACAATTGTAACAGTTTTTAGACAGGGTAAAGTGCAAGTTGATCTATGCGTTGTGGCCATCCGGCTCAGCAGGACCGGTTCATAGCAGCTATGGCCCTGGGGATGAAGCTGTTCCTGAGTCTGGAGGTGCGGGCGTAGAAGGCCTTGTATCGTCTGCCCGATGGAAGGAGTTCGAACAGACTGTTGCAGGGGTGTGAAGAGTCTTTGTGGATGCTGGTGGCTTTTCTGAGGCATCGTGTGTTCGCTTTTGGCAGCCCCCCCCCTCACTCTCGACGTCTCACCTCACTCCCCTTGATCGTGCTTCCAGCCAGAAACACCAGCATCTGTGGTCTCTCGTGCCTCCAGCACTACATTCTTGTCTTCCTACGGAGAGTAGGCGATGAACCTTTTCTTGGCATGGTATGGAGCTTTATTTGGCACATGCACCGAGGGACAGAGAAATTCATTTTCAGTAAGTTCAGTACAAGTATCACTATACATCACTGTACAAGTCTCACTATACATAAGCAGTGTCTCTGGATAGAAGGAATGGGTGACGTTTTGGGCCAAGACCCTTCTTCAGACTCTTCAGACCCTTCTTCAGATCTAAAGAAGGGTCTCGACCCGAACCGTCACCCAATTCCTTCTATCCAGAGATGCTGCCTGTCCCGCTGAGTTACTCCAGCATATTGTGTCTATTTTCGGTGTGAACCAGCATCTGCAGTTCCTTCCTGCACTTTCCATAAGCACTTAGATACATCTTAGATAAGCATCTCAGATACAGCACAAGCATTATAGCAGTAGTACATCCAGGCAGTATACAGAGTTGTCTAGAATTGGAAAGGTAGGGATTAACGATTTTTCGTTTAGTTTGCTGGATCTGTGGATCAGTTGATGATGAACAAGCTGGGAGATTGAAGATTAGAAGATAAACTTTTGTACTGGACTAAAGTTGGGTCCAAAGAGGACACGAGGATCAATGGTGATGGCTGCGAAGAGATTTGAAGGTGGGAATGTGCATGCAATCGAGGGGAGCAGAAAACCTAGGTAAAAACCAGAAGGACTGACATGCCAATGTACCATGCATAAGGTCATAAGGTCATACGTGATAGGTGTAGAATCAGGCCATTTGGCCCATCAAGTCTACTCCGCCATTCAATCATGGCTGATCTACCTCTTCCTCCTAACCCCATTCTCCTGCCTTCTCCCCATTACATAGAAAATAGGTGCAGGAGTAGGCCATTCGGCCCTTCGAGCCGGCACCGCCGTTCAATATGGTCATGGCTGATCATCCAAAATCAGTAGCTCCGTTCTTGCTTTCTCCCCATATCCCTTGATTCCGTTAGCCAGAAGAGCTATATCTAACTCTCTCTTTATATCTCAACCTCTGACACCTGTACTAATGAAGAATGTATCTATCTCTGCCTTAAAAATATCCACTGACTTGGCCTCCACAGCCTTCTGTGGCAAAGAATTCCACAGATTCAACACCCTCTGACTCAAGAAATTTCTCCTCATCTCCTTCCTAAAAGAACGTAGATGCAACAGTCCTTTTCAAATACCTTCGATTTGAACCAGCATCTGCAGTTATTTTCTTACACTACCTGTAGCTCCGCTGCGATTTCTCCTCAAGGTATGTCCACTTTGAAGAAGTTCTCCACCTCTCTTCGACTAGAGTTTAGCAACATGCTCTCTCGCTGCTCCCCCTCTGTGATTTCTCCTGCCCTGCCTACTCTACGACCACATCTTGACCCAGACTCGCTACCACAGCCACATCTGCTTCCTTGGGACTTGCCTGCGCCTCCATCTTCTGCCTCAGTCTGAAGAAGGGTCTCGACCCGAAACGTCACCCATTCCTTCTCTCCCGAGATGCTGCCTGACCTGCTGAGTTACTCCAGCATTTTGTGAATAAATACCTTCTAGATGCAACAGTTGATCAATATTAAACTAAATACTCCATGTAACAACAGCCCTGAGTTTTTTGAGCTAAAGGCGGCTCCACCCTCTGTGATTCCTATGGCTCCACTGACCTAAGATTTAATGATTCAATCATTCAATGATACTTTATTGTCACAGGTACCTAGGTAGAGTGAAATTATTTTTTTTTGGACACATAATCTGGTACAATCATAAAGCAGACCTCACCTAGGCAGTACACAAAAGACCGCCATGTTTCTGGCGCAGACAAAGTTACAAAGAGTCCATCGGCCAGTCTATATTTCCTTGCAGGGGGGAACCAGGCCTGCCATCACATGAGGCAGCAGGCCGCCCCCTTTCATTCTCGCTGGCCCCTGGCTGGGTCCCCTTCAGCCTTGGTGGTCCCCCATCCCCCCAACCCCCCCCCCCCCCCAGCCGCATCCCCCTATGTTCTCGGTGGCTCCCCTCCGCCAGGTCCCCCTACATTCTCAGTGGCCTCCTGCTCGATTGCTCTCGAAGGCCCTCCTCACTTTTGGCGGCTCCTCCTTGATCTTGAAGGCCCTCATCAGACATCCAGTCTACTCCACCATGCAATCACCCCATTCTCCTGCCTTCTCCCCCTAAACCCTGACACTTTAACTAAACCAAGGATCTCCGCCTTAAAAATATCCATTGACTTGGCCTCCACAGCCTTCTGCGGCAATGAATTCCACAGATTCAACACCCTCTGACTAAAGAAATTCCACCTCGTCTTTCTAAAGGTACGTCCTTTTATTCCGAGGCTGTGTCCTCTGGTCCTGGACTCTCCCACTAGTGGAAGCATCCCCTCCATGTTCACTCTATCCAGGCCTTTCACTATTCGGTCAGTTTCAATGAGGTCCCCTCCTCATCCTTCTAACCTCCAGCGAGTACAGGCCCAGTGCCGTCAGACGCTCTTCATACGGTAACCCGCTCCTGGGTGGGTTGCCCTCCTGGAATTTAGAAGGACGAGGGGGTATCTTATTGAAACATATAAGATAATTAGGGGATTGGACACATTAGAGGCAGGAAACATGTTCCCAATGTTGGGGGAGTCCAGAACAAGGGGCCACAGTTTAAGAATAAGGGGTAGGCCATTTAGAACAGAGATGAGGAAGAACTTTTTCAGTCAGAGAGTGGTGAAGGTGTGGAATTCTCTGCCTCAGAAGGCAGTGGAGGCCAGTTCGTTGGATGCTTTCAAGAGAGAGCTGGATAGAGCTCTTAAGGATAGCGGAGTGAGGGGGTATGGGGAGAAGGCAGGAACGGGGTACTGATTGAGAGTGATCAGCCATGATCGCATTGAATGGCGGTGCTGGCTCGAAGGGTTGAATGACCTGCTCCTGCGTCTATTGTCTACTGTCTATTGTCTATTGTTTTAGGTGCCCCCCACCCTCACCCCCACCCCCTTTGCTCTCTACATCTCACCTCGCTCTCCTCGATCGTGCTCCCACCCAGTAACACCAGCATCTGAAGTCTCTCGTGTCTCCAAGCCTACATTTTTTTTTTGCATTCCCACAGAGGAGGCGACTGACCTTTGCATACATTAGCGATTCCCAAGCCGATCTGACTAGATTTGGAGTTTGTCCTTCGCCTTCACTTTCCAAAAAAAAAAAAAAAAAAAAAATCCTCCATGAATAATTCAATCAACAGACCTGCAAGTTCCTTGATCTTGCAGCTTTGCTTCTGTTGTACTTTGACCCTCAAGTGACCTGACGGTTCCTTAAAATTCCGTTCCCTTCAATCTCTCCCTGCAAAGAATATTTTTGTGACTGTTGGCAATAGAACTTCTAATTATCATCAGATTCATTTCACTAATCCTCAAATGATTTTCATGTCACACCCCAAATTACTTTAAGATTTCTCGTTTCTTCTTAAATGAATTTTCCTCGCCCCAAGGTGATTATTGGCCATTTTATTCAATGATTATCTTTTTGGTCTTAATATAATTTTCTTTTTCGCTCAACGGTAAATGCCGCCGTTTTATAACCTTACTGTGTTGCTAAATAACTTTCATTATTTTCTGCCGATGATTTAATCCTCCCTAGGTTTCCTCTTGTATCACTAGTGATTAATCTTATGAAATTTCAACCATCTTAAAATTGGTATTTTTAACTTTAATTATGAAAATAAAGCTTAACTACACAATTGTGACCACCATGTTATGATTTGGGAATCTAATCAAACATGGACTTCAGACTCTATTTTTTGGTATCTAAGATGCTGTGTATATATTCATTCGTTTATTTTGCTTCTGCATACTCTCATCTCTCATCCCCGAGTTCCTCATTTCCCTTTTGTCCCCCATCTTTTCCCTCCACCCTGTCCCCTTCCCCTTCCACCTTCCTCTGGCTTTACATTTCACTCTTCTTCCCTCCAGATCGAACACCCTTGGTCTCATTTTCAGCTCCAACCCTCTCCCCACTCATCTGTATCCACCTATCACTTGCTCGTCTTTGCCCTGCTCCCACCTCTCTTTTCCTGTTTTCTGCCCCCTTTATTATTATCAGTCTGAAAAAGGATCCCCAACCCAAAACCTTGTTTATGTCCTCCACAGATCCTCCACAGGCGGCACGGTGGCGCAGTGGTAGAGTTGCTGCCTTGCAGCGAATGCAACGCCGGAGACCCAGGTTCGATCCCGACTACGGGTGCTGTCTGTACGGAGTTTGTACGTTCTCCCCGTGACCTGCGTGGGTTTTCTCCGAGATCTTCGGTTTCCTCCCACACTCCAAAGACGTACAGGTATGTAGGTTAATTGGCTTGGTAAATGTAAAAATTGTTCCTAGTGGGTGTAGGATAGTGTTAATGTGCGGGGATCGCTGGTCGGTGCGGACCCGGTGGGCCGAAAGGGCCCGTTTCCACACTGTATCTCTAAACTAAACCTGCTGAGTTCCTCAGCACTTTATTTTTGCTCTGGAATCCAGCATCTGCAGTTACTTGTGTCTCTATGTGTTGACCTTTGATGGTACTTCAAGCTAATGGTAACCTTCAATGATCATGGCTATTGTGTTAGAATACCCTGACTGTGGCTCTTGCACTTGAATATTCTTTGCAATGTTGAATAGTCTTGAGTAGTCCTTCTTAATCCAAGTTAGTCACTACCTATTTGGTTACCTTAAACTGCTGCCTGTTTGCTGCAATGAATAAAAGCAAAGCATTTTTCTGTGGCATATTGTTGCTTTTTATGAATTCGTTCATTTGTTATTACTATATTCAACCAAATTCTTTCTCTCCTGCATTCTTCTCTTCAACTCTTTTCACTCTTCATTCCTTAATATATACATTAAGCTCCTTGGCATCATATTTGCAAACCTTTATGGTCTTTTGGTTCAATCTTTTCCCCTCAACATACATCTGCAATGTCAAGGCCATCAATACTCTACATTCTCTGTAGACCTTGAATTCTAATAAATTATTTCTAATATCTCTTGCAAAATTATATAAGAATTCTTAAAAAAAATAAAAATTGTTTTACTTTGCCAGCTCAGGGATTATTTGACATTTCTATTCCTCCTTTGTTAATAAGTCTGTTCTTATCTCTGTGCAACAATGTCACAGGCTTTCAGCAGGCTAAGTCCATTTTATCCAAGCCCTGATTACTGTTTCACAATCTCCATCAGCAGATTAGTGTCCCAGCCATTGTACGAAGAGTGTTCTTCGAAAAGCACTTGCAAAAAGAATGGAGATATCTAGCCCATTGGGACACAGAAACGAAATACCTCCTCCCCTGATGACCTTGAATGCTATGCATTCTCTCTGCCCAATTAACACGCACACATGTCCCTGCCTTAAGATCTGGCGATAATGTCGGGATTGTTGCAGAGTGACGGTAGTAGGTTCAGAAGGGGGTGAGGTTAGAGCAGGTGAGGGGAGGCAAAATGTTAAGGCAGTTGATGTCCTGCCGGCAGTTAGAAATGAAAAGGCCTAGAGAGGGTAGAAGGCCCCAAAATGAGGAGGACCATTGGAGATGGGAGAAAGGGGTCATCATTGGGTGGTGAGGACTCCTTCCCATAGGAATAGGCAGTCTGAAGAAGAGTTCTGAGCCAAAACATCACCAATTCCATTCCTCCAGAGATGCTGCCTGACCCGCTGAGTTACACATGTATACACTAGAATTTAGAAGGATGAGAGGAGATCTTATCGAAACGTATAAGATTATTAAGGGGTTGGACACGTTAGAGGCAGGAAACATGTTCCCAATGTTGGGGGAGTCCAGAACAAGGGGCCACAGTTTAAGAATAAAGAGTAGGCCATTTAGAACTGAGATGAGGAAAAACTTTTTCAGTCAGAGAGTTGTGAATCTGTGGAATTCTCTGCCTCAGAAGGCAGTGGAGGCCAATTCTCTGAATGCATTCAAGAGAGAGCTGGATAGAGCTCTTAAGGATAGCGGAGTCAGGGGGTATGGGGAGAAGGCAGGAACGGGGTACTGATTGAGAATGATCAGCCATGATCACATTGAATGGCGGTGCTGGCTCGAAGGGCCGAATGGCCTCCTCCTGCACCTATTATCTATCGTCTATTGTCTATTGTTACTCTATCATTTTGTGTCCATCTTCGGTTATAAACCAGCATCTGCAGTTCCTCCCTATGCATTTTCCTGTCGTAAGGTTGCTTTTCAAATGCTCCGTGTAGGAAGGAACTGGTTTATACCGACGGTAGACACTAAATGTTGGGGTAACTCCACGGGATTGACAGCATGTCTGAACGGCATCTCTGAAGAGAAGGACTAGGTGAGACCTTTCTTCGGGTCGAGACCTTTCTTGCTCTGTTGGGCTAAGCTGGTTCCCGCTTCCAAATTGTCGGACTCTGGAAGTTGGTGGGAGTGGTGCCTGTTCTAATGGCGCTGGAAGAAGAGTATTGATCACCCAGCTGCCTCCTTGTTAACGAATCTTGCACCATCGCTGCTAGAAATTCACTGAAAGCCGAGACCATCCTCATAGGTAATGAGCCTTTAAGAAACCTGTGGGTGGGGAAGTAGAATATCAATAACTTGATTTTTGTAGCTCCAGCTGAGGTGGCACATTGCCATGGATGATTTAAATGCTAATAGTCATAGAGTCATACAGCAATGAAACAGGCCCTTCAGCCCAACTTGCCCATGCTGACCAAGATGTCCCAGCTACACTAGTCCCACCTGCCCGCATTTGGCCCATATCCCTCTAAACCTTTCCTATCCATGTACCTATTAAATGTTGTTATAATACCTGCCTCGACTCCCACCCCTGGCAGCTCATGCCATATACCCATGTGAACTTTGTTTTCCCTCTCACCTTAAACCTATGTCCTCTGGTTCTCGATTCCCCTACTCTGGGTAAAAGCCTAATATTCAAGGGTCTGTGAATTATCCATCGAACCATAAAATAAGTAACACAAAAAAGTCAATTCAGTCCATTGATCCTGCACCTACTGCTAGTGAGGCTGTCCACTTAATGTCACTTTCCAATTCTTATCTGAAAAGCTTGTAATTGTTTTCTTCTGTATATGGTAATCAAATTTCCTTGCGGAAATTAAGATTGAATCTCCTTTCCCCCAACTTCGTAGATTCTAATGCGTTTACTGCATAATCTATTCTTTCTAATTTCAGCCGATTTTCCAATCACTTCATCTTTGTGCACCGGTAAATATTTCATTGGCAAGCTTATTGGATTACCTTTTAATGAAGTTATTTATTCACAAAATGCTGGAGCAACTCAGCGGGTCAGGCAGCATCTCAGGAGAGAAGGAATGGGTGACGTTTCGGGTCGAGACCCTTCTCGACCCGAAACGTCACCCATTCCTTCTCTCCTGAGATGCTGCCTGACCTGCTGAGTTACTCCAGCATTTAGTGAATAAATACCTTCGATTTGTACCAGCATCTGCAGTTATTTCTTACATTTTAATGAAGTTATGTCAGCAATGGAACTATTCTCTCTATCCCTCCTCCATCTCACTCAATGTGCACACACACACTCTCTCTCTTTCACATACACATACCCATGCACTCTATCATTTTCTCACATAGACACACGCAGTCACCCTCGGTTTACCCTCCTCTTTCTCTCTCTCGCACATGCATAATTCCACACAGTTAAACCTCCTCATTCACACCCCCTCTCTCTCTCTCTCTCTCTCTCTCTTCCACTCTCCCTCCCTTTCTCTCTCTCTCTCTCTCTTAAACCCATTCACTTTCTCTCTATCTTTCTCACTCTCCTCTCTCTCTCTCTCTCTCTCTCTCTCTCTCTCTCTCTCTCTCTCACTCTCTCTCTCTCTCTCTCGCTCTTTTTCTCTCTCGTGCTACCACTCTCTCAATCCCACACAGTCTCTCACTCTCACTCTCTCAATCCCATGCAGTCTCTCTCTCTCTCTCTCTCTCTCTCTCTCGTCTCTCTCTCTTCTCTCTCTCTCTCTCTCTCTCTCTCTCTCTCTCTCTCTCTCTCTCTCTCTCTCTCTCTCACTCACTCACTCACTCTCTCTCTCTCTCTCTCTCTCTCTCTCTCTCTCTCTCTCTCTCTCTCTCTCTCTCTCACACGCACACTCTCTCAATCCTACACAGTCTCACTCTCAATCTCTCAATCCCACACAATTTTTCACTCTCTCTCACTATCTTTCTCTCTCACTCCCTCCCTCTCTCTCTCACTCTCTCACTCTCTTAATCCCACTCAGTCTCTCTCTCTCTCTCTTTCTCTCTCTCTCTCTCTCTCTCTCTCTCTCTCTCTCTCTCTCTCTCTCTCTCTCTCTCTCTCCTCTCTCTCTCTCTCTCTCTCTCTCTCTCATATAATTACGCACAGTCTCTCTTCCTTTCCCCACTGTCTCTCACACTTACTCACACAATCACTCACTCACTTCTCTCACACACTCACATACCAGGCAACGCGCACGCACAAAACTATGACATTTAAACTTTTTCCCTTTTCAATATCCGAAATCTGGGACAGTTACCGAGACACTGATGCAACATGTTATAATTTCTTTAACGCAGGAATGTGGATGATTTATGTGCTGATTACGTGAGAGATGGGAAGAAATTACCTGAAGATGTGGAAAAGTATGAACTAAATCTAATTATTAAAGATGACACTTTTAAGGTTCTCTGAAGAACGTCATTGCAATATCAACCTCCTGAAAATGTTTTATTCATTTACTAAAAAAATTGTGTTCCCTATAGTATTACTCCAATCTTTATGTTATCAGCTTAACCAATGCATCACTAGTTTCTCTGTCCTGTGTCCGTATCCATCAGCAAATTGTATCGACAGAATAAAATGTTCCAGCAACAGTTATCATGGTACATTTATTTCCAAGGCAGCATTATGTAGATTTTTCTGCCTAAATTTAAACATAATATCCTTGCTCCTCGTCATTGAGTCCAACCTTTACATGTTTTTGGTTATTACACTGACCCAGATCACATATTTCCAGGGTTATGCTGTAGAAAGATGCATTCTGCCAGGACTTCAACTGGAGCCCAGTCTGCATCTATACACGTTTGTTTGTTTGTTTGTTTGTTCCTGAACTACAGCCAAATTCGGTACACGATAGTGTTGGTAATTTTAGGCCCACCTTACTCACCGTCGTCCCTTTGGTGCTAATGGAAGAAGTTTCATTGAAATTGGTGTTATATTTTTAAAGTTATTCAAATTTTAAAGTTTAAATCTATCTCCTAGGGAAGGAGGGGGGGGGTGCGGGAGGGAGGGAGGGAGGGAGGGAAGGGGGAGGGAAGGCGGGAGGGAGGGAGGGGAGGAGGGAGGGGGGTAAGGGGGGTTGAGGGGATGGAGGGGGGGGAGGGTAAGGGAAGGGAGAGGGAGGGGGGAGGGGGGGGGAGGGAGGGGGGACGAAGGGGGAGGGGGAGGGAGGGATGGAGCAGTGGGGGGGGAGAAAGGGGGGGGGGGGGAGTGGGGGAGGAGAGGGTGCTGCACAAATACAATAGACAATAGGTGCAGGAGTAGGCCATTCGGCCCTTCGAGCCAGCACCACCATTCAAAGTGATCATGGCTGATCATTCTCAATCAGTACCCCGTTCCTGCCTTCTCCCCATAACCTGTGACTCCGCTATCCTTAAGAGCTCTATCTAGCTCTCTCTTGAATGCATTCAGAGATTTGGCCTCCACTGCCTTCTGAGGCAGAGAATTCCACAGATTTACAACTCTCTGACTGAAAAAGTTTTTCCTCATCTCCGTTCTAAATGGCCTACCAACATCCTCTCCTCATCCACTCTATCCAAGCCTTTTGCTATTCGTTAAGTTTCAACGAGGTTCCCCCCCCTCCTCATCCTTCTGAACTCCAACGAGTACAGGCCCAGCGCCGTCAAAGGTCTCCGGTGCTCTGAGGCAACAGGTCTCTCAGCTGCTCCACTGTGCTGCCCCAATGCCCTTTGCCAATTGAAGAGCAGTCCCGATGGCTCTGAGACCAATTTCCACAGGCCCTGTGCCGTCAAATGCTGCATCGTATGCTAACCCACTCATTCCTGGGATCATTCCTGCAAACTTCATCTGGACCCTCTCCAGAGCCAGCACATCCTTCCTCAGATACGGTGCCTCAGAATTGCTCACAATACTCCAAATGCGGCCGGAACAGTGTCTTATAGAGTCTCAGCCTTACGTCCCGGAGGTAAGGTGTCACAGTGATGCAGCAGGTAGATTTGGTGCCTTGTAGCTCCAGTGACCAGGATTCAATCCTCACTCCTGATCCTCTGGCATCCTCCGGCCCCTTTGCACAGTGCTGCACAGATGGGATAGTCAACAGTTTTAATACAATACTAGACCAAGTGGACCCGTTGGGCCCAAACCTCTCCTGTGTTACCGAATAGCAAAAGGCTTGGATAGAGTGGATGTGGAGAGGATGTTTCCACTAGTGGGAGAGTCTAGGACCAGAGGTCATAGCCTCAGAATTAAAGGAAACGAGATGAGGAGGAACTTCTTTAGTTAGAGGGTGGTGAATCTGTGGAAGTATTTGCTGCAGAAGGTCGTGGAGGTCAAGTCAATTGATATTTTTAAGGAAGAGATGGATATCATATCATATCATATATATACAGCGCGGAAACAGGCCTTTTCGGCCCACCAAGTCCGCGCCGCCCAGCGATCCCCGCACATTAACACTATCCTACACCCACTAGGGACAATTTTTTACATTTACCCAGTCAATTAACCTACATACCTGTACGTCTTTGGAGTGTGGGAGGAAACCGAAGATCTCGGAGAAAACCCACGCAGGTCACGGGGAGGACGTACAAACTCCTTACAGTGCAGCACCCGTAGTCAGGATCGAACCTGAGTCTCGGGCGCTGCATTCGCTGTAAAGCCGCAACTCTACCGCTGCGCTACCGTGCCGCCCTAGATTTTTGGGTCTAGAATCTAGAATCTAGAATCTATCTATTCTCGGATAGATTCTTGATTTGTACTGGTGTCAAGGGTTACGGGGAGAAGGCAGGAGAAGGAGGTTCGGAGGGAGAGTTAGATCAGCCTCGATTGAATGGCAGAGTAGACTGCATGGGCCGAATGGCCCAATTCTGCTCCTATCCCTTATGACCTTATGCCTTTCATCTCCTGTCCGAGCCCAAAGGAGATGAACCATACTACTAGTATCACTACTTTGGAGTTAGCTTCTCCCTAATTAAGAACATTGTCTCATTTTACACATCTATCAAATCTCCTGTCCTTCTTTGCTTCAAAGGGGACAAGCATAGAGACACAAGAGACTGCAGATGCAGGAAATTTGAACAAGATTGCTGGAGAAACTCAATGGGTCAGGTAGCATCTGTGCAGGGAATGGAGTGGGAGGGGAGGGAAGGAGAGAGGAGGAGAGGGGAGAGAGAGAGAGCAGGCGAGGGAGAGAGTACGGAGAGAGTGGGGAGAGATGAGAAAACATTTCTTCAAACATTTCTTCACACAGAGAGTGGTGAGTCTGTGGAATTCTCTGCCACAGAAGGTTGTTGAGGCCAGTTCATTGGCTATATTTAAGAGGGAGTTAGATGTGGCCCTTTTTGCTAGAGGGATCAGGGGGTATGGAGAGAAGGCAGGTACAGGCTACTGAGCTGGATGATCAGCCATGATCATATTGAGTGGCGGTGCAGGCTCGAAGGGCCGAATGGCCTACTCCTGCACCTATTTTCTATGTTTCTATGTTTCTATGTTTCTATGAGAGTGAGAGCAGGGAGAGAGAGGTGGGGAGAGAGAGAGAGAGAGAGAGAGCGAGAGGTGGGGAGAGAGAGAGAGAGAGAGAGGGGGGAGAGAGAGGGAGAGAGAGAGGAGGGAGAGAGAGAGATAATAGACAATCGACAATAGACAATAGTGCAGGAGTAGGCCATTCGGCCCATCGAGCTAGCACCGCCATTCACCGTGATCACGGCTGATCATCCACAATCAGTGCCCCTTTCCTGCCTTCTCCCCATATCCCTTGACTCCACTATCATCAAGAGCTCTATCTAACTCTCTCTTGAAAGCATCCAGTGAATTGGCCTCCACTGCCTTCTGAGGCAGTGAGTTCCACAGATTCACAACTCTCTGAGTGAAAAAGTCTTTCCTCATCTCCGTTCTAAATGGCCTACCCCTTATTCTTAAACTGTGGCCCCTGGTTCGCGACTCCTCCAACATCGGGAACATGTTTCCTGCCTCTAGCGTGTCCAATCCCTTAATAATCTTATATGTTTTGCATTGACCACCTTCTTCAGACTGGAGATTGGTACTGGTGCTGGAAACAATGTCTGTCCACATCTCTCCACAGATGCTGCCTGACCTGATGAGTTCCTCCAGCAGTTAGTTTTACCCTTCCTTCATTCTCACCTTCCATCTACAAACGCCTCATCTAGGAAACCTCTTTTTATTTGCACACATCTATCAATAGACAATAGACAATAGACAATAGGTGCAGGAGGAGGCCATTCGGCCCTTCGAGCCAGCACCACCATTCAATGTGATCATGGCTGATCATTCTCACTTGCAAGCTTGCACCCTTCCTTAACATTTCTGTTGAAAACATATCGCTAATAACTCATTTTGTCTCATCAAACTCTTAATTTAAATCTCATCAGCAAAAAAAAAAAATGTGTCCCATTTACTTTTTGTCAAAGCACTGAATTTCAGAGAGAATCGCACAGAACTTCTTGTGGTTTAAATGAATTCTCCGAGAAATTGATGGAAAGCATTTTTCAACAGCTGCTTGTTAATCTTTATTTGATGCAATATCGCACAACAATGTTAATAAGTAAACACAAATAGGAGAATTGAACAGATTACCAGCATACGATAATAGTTTTTTTTAAAGTAAGTTGACTAGTGCCCCCAGGTGGATGTGTACAGAAGGATATTTTCACCACAGCTGCGAATTTTATGGCTTTCATTTGTCTTTGTCAAAGGTAGGAGATGTTGCCATAGCTTGTAGCTGCAATTTATTGCCTGGTCCTGGTTCAATTAAGAACCTGTTGGTGGGTGTTCTTCTGTAACTGTGTGAATCTTCCTCGACTGCTCCAGGGCCAATTAAGATTTAACCGCAGAATTGGAATCACGAATCGCAGCTGAATAATAACAACAACAAATTTAGGCAGCGTTTTTTTTCCCTCTCAAAGAATAATTGTGAACCAGATGGGTATTTACGACCAAGATACCGGGCACTAAACCAGTTCCTTTTTGTTGGTTGTTTCCGAATTTTAGAGAACTGCGTTCAAATTCTCCCACCCCAATGGCAGAACGTGGATGTGCGATTGAAGGAAGAGGCAATTGCCCCTCCAGCTTCTTCCATCCTTCACGAGAATCACAGCTGGGATCCTATTTCACGTATTCACATTGATCCCACATCTCTGAATAACCTTCGAATTACAATCAGCCACGGGAGTGGAAATAAGCCATTTGAGCGTCGCTAATTTATTGCAACGCTAAAACAGACCGCTCAGCCTATGCCAGCTGTGCTGGCTTCCAGTCCATAGAGTGACGAAGTCATAGTGATACAGTGTGGAAACAGGCCCTTCGGCCCAACCTGCCCACACTGGCCAACATGTTCCAGCTACACTAGTCCCACCTGCCTGCGTTTGGTCCATATCCCTCCAAACCTGTCCTACCCATGTACTGGTCTGATTGTTTCTTAAACTTTAGCAGGGATAGTCCCTGCCTCAACTACCTCCTCTGCAGCTTGTTCCATGCAGCCACCACCCTTTGTGTGAAAAAGTTACCCCTCAGATTACTATTAAATCGTTTCCCCTTCAACTTAAACCTATGTCCTCTGGTCCTCGATTCACCATCTCAGGGCAAGAGACTCTGTGCATCTACACGGTCCATTCCTCTCATGATCTTGTACACCTCTATAAGATAACCCCTCATCCTCCAGTGCTCCAAGGAATAGAATCCCAGCCTACTCAACCTCTCCCTGCAGTTCAGACCCTCTAGTCCTGGCAACATCCTCGTAAAACATCCTCATAAAACCAAACAATTATTTGTGGGTTAGGTGACTAACGCTTCCCTCTTCCCGGAGCCCCACCTGGACTCGCATCCAATTCTCCCCTCCCCCTCCCCTTCAATCTTCATTCTTTCCTCTGGCTTCACAATTCCCAGATCTCCTACCCTAAGTGGAAAACATTTTATCAGGATGCATCACAGCAAGTCCGCGAGAAATTGCAGAGAATTGTGGACACAGCCCAGGCCATCACACAAACCAACCTCCCTTCCATTGACTCCATTTACACCTCACGCTGCCTCGGCAAGGCCAGCAGCATCATCAAGGATGAGTTTCACCCCAACCACTCCCTCTTTTCCCCTCTCCCATCGGGCAAGAGGTACAGAAGTGTGACAACGCACGCGTCCAGATTCAGGGACAGTTTCCTCCCAGCTGTTATCAGGCAACTGAGCATCTTTTCCAAATTAGAGAGCGGTCCTGCCCTGTTGGGGACCCTTGGACTATCTTTAATCAGACTTTACGATACTTTATCGTGCACAAAACATTATTCCCCTTATTACGTATCTGTACACTGTGGACGGCTTGATTGTAATCTTTCCGCTGACTTGTTAACATGCAACAAAAGCTTCTCACTGTACATCGGTTCACGTGACAAAGAAACTAAACTAATCTAAACCCAATGTAACTAATCTCACACCTTTTGTCTTTTTACCTCTGGCAATTGTCCTCTGGCAATCGGCCTATCAAGATCCCCAATCACATGTTTCCACCTATCACTCGCCAGGCTCTGGCCTGCCCCTCCACCCTTCCAGCTTTCTCCACCCCCCACCATAACCAGTCTAATGAAAGTTCCCTGCCCAAAACATTGCCTATCTGTGTTTTCCAGACCAGCAGAGTTACTCCAGCACTTTGTGTTTTTTTTGTTGTAAACCAGCTTTTGCAGTTCCTTGTATCGCTCAATTTTATCAATATCATTTCCCCGCCATAGTATCCTCTCGCGCTGCAACTTATCTCTCTCATAGGCCCACCAACTCTCACTTTTTTTCCACTTACCTGCAGTAAGAAATACCTACGTTAGAAAATTAACCTAACAGCATATATTTGGGGGAACAAGAGATAGCTGAAGGAGCTTCATTTGTCATTAACATTCATAAGTTCCTAAGTGGTAAGAGCAGAATTAGGCCACCCGGCCCATTGAGTGTACTCCGCCATTCAATCATGGCTGATCTATCTTCCCCTCTCAACCCCATTCTCCTGCCTTCTCCCCATAACACCTGGCACCATTACGAATCAACATAGATGCAATGGCTCTGAACTAAACTCCATCTACCTTCTTTTTCCAAATAAACTTTGATAAATCTATCGATTTTTTCTGTGTGAACCTTACACGTGTTTGCCCTTCACCTAAAAATGAAAGACAGTTTATTTAATGGTTCAACAAACACTGGGAACACCAATGTGTAGAAAGGAACTGCAGATGCTGGTTTAAACCAAAGATAGACACAAAAAGCTGGAGTAGCTCAGCGGGACAGGCAGCATCTCCGGGGAGAAGGAATGGGTGACGTTTCGGGTCGAGACCCTTCTTCTGAAGTCAGTCTGAAGAAGGATATCGACCTGAAATGTCACCCGTTCCTTCTCTCCAGAGATGCTGCCTGTCCTGCTGAGTTATCCAGCATATTGTGTCTGCTAGAAACACTAAGCTGGTTATCAAATAGAAACCAATATCCAGTAAGAAGAATGGCAAGTCGAATTATTAGATATGGGTAGATCAGATCCAAAAAAGGTAGAGAAATCTTCTTATGTATTTGCAAATATAAAACAATAGGCGTGGATATTCATCTCATTCCTTCAGTAGCTTTCACGAGTGTTAAAAAGACATGTCCACCATGCGATATGACTTCTGATACACTGTTGTAATAATAATAATAATAATAATAATAATAATGCATTACATTTATATAGCGCTTTTCAAACACTCAAAGACGCTTTACAGGGATTTAGAGAACATAGGGAAGTGTATAAATAGATAAATAAGTAAACGAACAGAGAAAGGAGACAGAAGGTGAGGTGACCTTCAGTGGTTGAAGGCAGTACTGAACAGGTGAGACTTCAGTGATGTTTTGAATGTGGTGAGTGTGGAGGAGTCTCTGACGGTTTGGGGTAGTGAGTTCCATAGGGTGGGAGCAGCGATGGAGAAAGCCCTGTCCCCCCAGGATCTGAGTTTGGTCCGGATGTGGGGGGATAGGAGATTGGCAGCAGCAGAGCGGAGGGTGCAGGTGGGAGTGTGCCTGTGGAGGAGGTCGGTCAGGTAGGATGGGGCCAGGTTGTGGAGGGCTTTGTAGGTCATGAGGAGGATTTTGTACTGGATTCTCTGGGGGATGGGGAGCCAGTGGAGTTTGTAAAGGACGGGGGTGATATGGTCACGGATCGGGGTGTGGGTGAGTAGACGGGCAGCGGAGTTTTGAATGTATTGAAGTTTACTGATGATTTTTGAGGGTGCGCCATAGAGGAGGCTGTTGCAGTAGTCCAGATGTGAGGTGATGAAGGCGTGGATGAGGGTTTCTGCAGCTGTGGAGGAGAGTCAATATTATACCAGTCAATATTATTAGTTGGGTGATGACTACTTTCAATAAAAGATTGGAAGCAAAATAACTGCAGATGCTGGGAGGTTGAACTTGTAAAAAGTGGCAATTGTTTCCAACACGCGCCAATTGCAGGTACTATCGCAACCTTTAAGAGACATTTAGACAGGTACATGGATAGGACAGGTTCAGAGGGTCATGGCCCAAACGCAGGCAGGTGGGACTAGTGTAGATGGGACAGTGTGGGCAAGTTGGGCTGAAGGGCCTGTTTCCACCCTATAAGACTCGATGACCCTATCACTCTAATTCAGGTAGTATCTATACTGAGAGACACGGAGTTAAGGGCCTGTCCCACTTTAGGCGATTTTAAGGCGACTGTCAAAGTTGTAGCAGATCGCCAAACTTTTCTTTTACCCGACGACAATGACCACGACAAAGCCGAGTCAGGTCGAGATTACAGCGTCTTTGGAAACATCGCAAAATTCCCACGCTGTCAATGCTTCTCCGGCGTCCTAATTTTCGCTGAAATCACTGACAAGTCGGTAAGTACTTGAGAGTTTTGAACTATAGCATCTTGTAATGGGTTACTTAAAAACCAAGCATCACTGTAACAAGGCATAAACTGGATTTACTTCCAGTTTATTAATAGCTGAATTAAAAATATAATTTAAAAAGTGGTTAAGTGGATTTTTGTGGAAAGTGTGTGGGCATTCTTTGAAAATGTACGGGAGATGCATATCTGGTTTCTGGGTTGCATATCTGGGTTGGGAGCCCACTTTAAATGTAAAGGCTGATGGCCATAAACATCGCAAAATTCCCACGCTTACCTGACCGTCAAACTGTTGCCTCCAATCTACCTGTCAAATGCCCTGACGGTAAATAAATTGGTTAAACACAAGCATTTTATGGTATTTTGAAATGACTTTACTTATTTTAATATTATGTGCTTCTAAATGCATCTGAGAGAAACTAGCAAACCTGGGGACAGAATGCGACAGCGCCCGCAATAAGCAATGATACCTGGTGACAAGCCAGCAGTCGCCGAGAAATTTCATTCCGGATGATTTCTCAGCGACGTGCTGAGATCCACTACGATTCTTGGAAGACTCCTCACGATCATGGCCGTGAACTGTCGGCAATAGCCTAGTCGCCGGCAGTCGCCTTAAAATCGCCTAAAGTGGGACAGGCCCTTTAATATTCCTGTTAAAGAACCTTCATCAAAACTTGAGAAGTGAGAAAATAAAAATTACAGAGACTGGGAGGCATGGAGAGATCAGAGTAAATGAATACAAAAGGTGGAACTCAAGGATATGTTGTTAGTAGCTCAATCCTTGTTACTCTCCATATTGAGCAGCAAAATATGGGAATTGAGGCTAAGGTTTTAGACTTTAGACGTTAGAGATACAGCTCGGAAACAGGCCTATCGGCCCACCGGGTCCGCGCCGACCAGCAATCCCCGCACATTAACGCTATCCTACACACACACACACTAGGGATATTTTACACATACCAAGCCAATTAACCTACAAAACTGCACGCCTTTGGAGTGTGGGAAGAAACCGAAGATCGCGGAGAAAACCCACACCACGCAGTCACTGGGAGAACGTACAAACTCTGTACAGACAGCACCCGTAGTCGGGATCAAACCCGAATTTCTGGCGCCGCAAGCGCTGTAAAGCAGCAACTCTCCCGCTGCGCCACCGTGCCGGGATTTGGGATGTGAGATCCGTTTTACAGACACTTTATTTAGCCAGAAAATTCATGGGAATGGGATCAACATCTGGAATGGACACAATTGAAATACAAAGCTCCACTTGTTGAATAGAGTTTGTGGTTGAGAAGACTCCGGGTATGGAAATGTTATGTTTGATTAAATGTATCACTGTACATAATTAGTTATATAATTTCACACTCTGATTTAATTGTTGTAATGATTAACATAAGAAGATAGTTGGCAGTTTCTCACTATCGGTTAATTTGTTTAAAAGAATGCACAGCAATACATAGAGTTGAAGGTGTTCCTTGTAGAACTGTGTGAGTAAAATATAGCATGACCTTTTGACACGTTGTTGTGCCGACCACCGCTGTTAGTGGCAGAGACACAAAATGCTGAAGTAACACAGAGGGACTGGCAGCATCTCTGGAAGGTGGAGGGTGATGTTTCGAGTCGAGACTCTTCTTCAGACTGAGAGTCAGAGGAGCAAGGAGGTCCTACTGCAATTGTACAAGACCCTGGTCAGACCGCACCTGGAGTACTGTGTGCAGTTTTGGTCTCCTAATTTGAGGAAGGACATTCTTGCTATTGAGGGAGTGCAGCGTAGGTTCACCAGCTTAATTCCCGGGATGGCAGGACTGACATATGATGAAAGAATGGATCGACTGGGCTTATGTTCACTGGAAGGAGTTTAGAAGGATGAGAGGGGATCTTATAGAAACATATAAAATTCTTAAGGGATTGGACTGGCTAGATGCAGGAAAAATGGTCCCGATGTTGGGGGAGTTCAGAACCAGGGGTCACAGTTTAAGAATAATGGGGTAGGCCATTTAGGGCTGAGATGAGGAAAAACTTTTTCACCCAGAGAGTTGTGAATCTGTGGACTTCTCTGCCACAGAAAACAGTGGAGGCCAATTCACTGGATGTATTCAAGAGAGAGTTAGATACACATACATAGTTCATTTAGTTTTAGTTAAAATCAGTTTAGTTTATTATTGTTGTGTGTACCGAGGTACAGTGAAAAGCCGTGCTATCCAGTCAAAGAAAACATTGTACACGAACACAATAGAGGCCTCCACAGTACACAGATAAACGATAAAGGGCATGACATTTAGTGCAAGATATATCCTATCTTGGACATCTGTGGAATTCTTTGCCACCGAAGCCTGCGGAGGCCAAGGCAGAGATAGACAGATTCTTGATTAGTACGGGAGAGAGGGTCTTAGAATAAAGTGGGAGGCCATTTAAAACTGAGGTGAGAAGGAACTTTTTCACCCAGAGAGTTGTGAATTTGTGGAATTCTCTGCCACAGAGGGCAGTGGAGGCCAAATCACTGGATGGATTTAAGAGAGAATTAGATAGAGCTCTAGGGGCTAGTGGAATCAAGGGATATGGGGAGAAGGCAGGCACGCGTTACTAATTGTGGATGATCAGCCATGATCGCAATGAATGGTGGTGCTGGCTCGAAGGGCTGAATGGCCTCCTCCTGCACCTATTTTCTATGTTTCTATGTCAGAGGTTATGGGGAGCAGCCAGGAGAATGGGGTTAGGAGGGAGAGATAGATCGGCCATGATTGAATGGCAGAGTAGACTTGATGGGCCGAATGGCCTAATTCTACTCCTATTCCTTATGACTTGATGAACATTGAAGTCTGATAAACTCCAATTCCAGATAGTTGAAAGATCTCCAATGATGTAGGTGGGTGGTTAGGACCCCATTCTAGCTGATGAGAGGATGGTTCAGTTGCCTGATTGCTGGCGAGAAACTGTTCCTGAATCTGGAGGTTTGCGTTTTCAAACTTCTGTACCTCCCTCTTGCCCGATGGGAGAGGGGAGACGAGGGATTGCCCTGTTCACATTAATTTAGTATTATTTACTGGAAACATTTCTTGATAGATAGAACCTAGGCTAGAGTTCAGAGTACTCAATCTCAATTGCAGAATATCAATTGTCAATTTAAAACAAAGGTAAATAATTGTCGTTAGGAACTTGAAAACAGATTGGGTTTTTTTTAAAAGCTTGGAGTAAGATTTAGTGTGTTGGTCTGCCTATAGATCTCAAGTCAGCTGAGCAGATTTTCCTCTTTTAATTGGACAATTACTTTGCAAACACAATTGACTGGGCTGCTAACAGTGAAAAGAATGGTGACATTCATACAAGCAGTGCTAAATTTAATCATAGCAGAGAAAATATTTGTAAAAAACTGTATGTCATGTATATCATGATATAACAAGTAATTATGTTGCCAGTGGCAATGTACACTTCCTTACCTCTGTATAATTTATTTTAGTTTAGGTTAGTTGCACTGGGCCTCACTCTGACATTGGAGGAGGCCCAGAACAGAAAGGTCAATGTGGGAATGGGAGGGGGAGTTAAAGTGTTTAGTAACCGGGAGATCAGGTAGGTTTAGGCAGACTGAGCGAAGGTGTTTAGCAAAATGATTGAGTCGATCACTGCATTCGGCAGTGTAAGGTTGAATATTAGGTTTTTTATTTGGGCTGCAATGACTTGCGAAAATAACGAAGTATTAATTTTTCAGTATCTTCCCTTGTTCACTCTCTAAGATCCTGGAGGTTAGCCAGTAATTTAACATAGAAACATAGAAAATAGGTGCAGGAGGAGGCCATTCGGCCCTTCGAGCCTGCACGGCCATTCAATATGATCATGGCTGATCATCCAACTCAGTAACCCGTACCTGCCTTCTCTCCATACCCCCTGATCCCTTTAACCACAAGGGCCACATCTAACTCCCTCTTAAATATAGCCAATGAACTGGCCTCAACTACCTTCTGTGGCAGAGAATTCCACAGATTCACCACTCTCTGTGGGGAAAAAAAACGTTCTCATCTCGGTCCTAAAAGACTTCCCCCTTATCCTTAAACTGTGACCCCTTGTTCTGGACTCCTTGTTCTGGAGTTTTGAGATACAGCGCGGAAACAGGCCCATTGTCCGCCCTCCCCTACCAAGTCCGCACCTACCAGCAGATCCGCACATATTCACTCTACCCTACACACACGAGGGACAATTTTACATTTACGCCAAGCCAATTAACCTACTAACCTGCACGTCATTGCAGTGTGAGAGGAAACCGAAGATCTCGGAGAAAACACTTGCAGGTCACGGGGAGAAGGTACAAACTCCGTACAGACAAGCACCCGTAGTCAGGATCGAACCCAGGTCTCTGGCGCCGTAAGGCAGCAACTCTACCACTGCGCCACCGTGCTGCCCCTCTTAGTGAGGGTTTGTGAGGAATTCGGGCCAATGCTTATGCCCACAATTTGTTTTTCAGTTTTACTGATGGCTTACAAGATGAATGATCAATGGGATTTATTTTTGGACCATATGGAAAGTCTTACATTCGTGATAGAGAAATTTGGGAACATAATTTCCTCAGGTTGGAGTCTTTGAGATGAGATGTCATCAGTTTAACTTTAGCACTGGGAGGACGAGACAGATACAAAAGAGTATTAAAATTCAGATTCAAAATTCAGAAATCCTTTTCTGCATTGTCAAATAGAGCCATAAAGTCATGGAGTCTTACAGGGTGGAAACAGGCCCATCTGCCCAACTTGCCCACACCGGCCAACATGTCCCATCTTCACTAGTTTCACCTGCCTGCATTTGGCCCATATCCCTCGAAACCTGTCCTATTCTTGCCGAATGGCCTCCTCCTGCACCTATTGTCTATTGTCTATTGTCTATCTCTGCCTTAAGAATATCCACTGACTTGGCCTCCACAGCCTTCTGTGGCAAAGAATTCCACAGATCCACCACCCACTGATGGATGTGCAGCGTAGGTTTACTAGGTTAATGCCCGGAATGGCGGGACTATCATATGTTGAAAGACTGGAGCGACTAGGCTTGTTTACACTGGAATTTAGAAGGATGAGAGGAGATCTTATCGAAACGTATAAGATTATTAAAGGGTTGGACACGTTAGAGGCAGGAAACATGTTCCCAATGTTGGGGGAGACCAGAACAAGGGGCCACAGTTTAAAAATAAGGGGTAGGCCATTTAGAACTGAGATGAGGAAAAACTTTTTCAGTCAGAGAGTTGTGAATCTGTGGAATTCTCTGCCTCAGAAGGCAGTGGAGGCCAATTCTCTGAATGCATTCAAGAGAGAGCTGGATAGAGCTCTTAAGGATAGCGGAGTATGGGGAGAAGGCAGGAATGGGGTACTGATTGAGAATGATCAGCCATGATCACATTGAATGGCAGTGCTGGCTCGAAGGGCCGAATGGCCTCCTCCTGCACCTATTGTCTATTGTCTATTCATGTACCTGTCTGAATGTTTCTAAAAAGGTTGCTATAGCTCCTGCCTCAGCTACCTCCTCTGGCAGCTCGTTCCATACACCCGCCACCCTTTGCGTAAAATGGTTACCACTCAGGTTCCTATTAAATCTTTCCCGGGTCTCTGACGCTGTAAGGCAGTAGTCAGTGAGCCGGCCTCTTCTTATGTCCCATTACTTATTTCTCGGCAGAAATAAATATTTGGTGAAGTGCTTTCTCCGTAGTCTCGGCATGCATTTGAAAAGCACGATGCCCAATGTGATCAGTATAAGAATGATTTTACCTTCAGGCAATGGTAAGTAATGGGCAGTAGTTGAACTATCATCCATTAAACAACCTGACTTTCTTTCAAGTCAATAAAATGGAAATTGAGAGGAGTATATTACACGCTGGCAATCTAACACTGCTAAAAGGCAAAATTCACTCCAAACAGCTTTATTAACTTATACTTTATAAAGACTTATTCAGCTGTACTAAATCTCTTTGCACCTGAGCTTTTAAACTTAAGTTTTGAAGTTTCCTTCTCTCCAATATGCGTTAAATCACAGTTCTGTTCGTTACGTTTTATCCGGTATTCACCTGCCCAAATACAATGCAGTCACATTGTGTGGGCGGGTAGTGAAATGACCATGTTAATGGGTTAGTACACGGGGGCCCTAGACTATTGATCCCGAAACAAGAATGTAAATCCTACCATGGGTAGAGAATTGCTAAAGAGAATAAATAATGATAACCATGAAACTACAAGGTTGTGATATATAAACAAATATTTGCTTCACTGACTATTTTCATGGTCGCTATGAGGCCCCAGCCCTGGAACATCATGTCCAATGTTCCCTCATGGCTCTATAAGGCGCTGGTCAGGCCGCATTTGGAATATTCCGAGCAATTCTGGGCACCATATCTGAGGGAGGATGTGCTGGCTCTGGAGAGGGTCCAGAGAAGGTTTACGAGAATGATCCCAGGAATGAGCAGGTCAGCCTATGTTGAGCGTTTGTCAGCAGTGGGCCTCTACTCGCTGGAGTTTAGAAGAATGAGAGGGGACCTCATTGAAACGTGCGAGAATAGTGAAAGGCTTGGATAGAGTGGATGCGGAGAGGATGTTTCCACTCGTGGGAGAGTCTAGGACGAGAAGCCATAGCCTCGCAATTAAAGGGTGTTCTTTTAGGAAGAAGATGAGGAGAAATTTCTTTAGTCAGTGGGTGGTGGATCTGTGGAATTCTTTGCCACAGAAGGCTGTGGAGGCCAAGTCAGTGGATATTCTTAAGGCAGAGATAGACAATAGACAATAGACAATAGGTGCAGGAGGAGGCCATTCGGCCCTTCGAGCCAGCACCGCCATTCAATGTGATCATGGCTGATCATTCTCAATCAGTACCCCGTTCCTATCGATAGATAGATTTTTGATTAGTACACGAGCCAGAGGTTATGGGGAGAAGGCAGGAGAGTGGGGTTTGGAGGGAGAGATAGATCAGCCGTGATTGAATGGCGGAGTAGACATGATGGGCCTGTAATGGCAACATCAGTCTTTTCCAACGAAATCCTTTCCGCTTGCCATTACTCACCAGGGAGTTGGAGTGGACTTGACGCAAACAAACAAAGAGATTTTCCAAATGTATTTTCAGATTAATTAGCCGTTTATTGAAGTAGTAGTACAAACAAGTCTGTATCTCTCCAAGCTTTCAGTCCTCGTCGTCGCAGGTAAAGTAAGAACTGTATCTGGCCGTACTCCCTGCGTCTGACCCATCCTGTCTCTGCATCTCCAGATATACTCCTTAATTCTGGCTCCTCCCAGTCCATTATGCACTATTAAGTATTCATCTCCACTGAGCCAGATATAATACAGCAAGATATCTAGACCAAATAATGTAATATGCTAAAACACAAATGGCTCCTACAGGGCCGAATGGCCTCGACTAGGCTTGTATACACTGGAATTTAGAAGGATGAGAGGGGATCTTATCGAAACATATAAGATTATTAAGGGGTTGGACACGTTAGAGGCAGGAAACATGTTCCCAATGTTGGGGGAGTCCAGAACAAGGGGCCACAGTTTAAGAATAAGGGGTAGGCCATTTAGAACGGAGATGAGGAGAAACCTTTTCAGTCAGAGAGTTGTAAATCTGTGGAATTCTCTGCCTCAGAAGGCAGTGGAGGCCAATTCTCTGAATGCTTTAAAGGGAGAGCTAGATAGAGCTCTTAAGGATAGTGAAGTCAGGGGGTATGGGGAGAAGGCAGGAATGGGGTACTGATTGAGAATGATCAGCCATGATCACATTGAATGTAGGTGCTGGCTCGAAGTGCCGAATGGCCTCCTCCTGCACCTATTGTCTATTGTCCATAATTCTACTCCTATCACTTATGACCTTATGTGACTGAACTCTCTATGTCTCTCATAATTTTATATACTTCTATCAGGTCCCCCCCCAACCTCTGTCATTCCAGAGTAAACAGTCCGAGTCTGTACAACTTCTCCCAGTCCCGGGGAATTTAACCGGGCAATTCCGGAGCAGCTTTACCCTTGGCATTTCAGATCTCCCCCTGAAACAAACTACCTCCCTGATCTGTGGGAAATCACTTTAAAAGTTAACAGATTTATTTTTAAAACACTTACCGGATGTAAATAGACAATAGACAATAAACAATAGGTGCGGGAGGAGGCCATTCGGCCCTTCGAGCCAGCACCACCATTCAATGTGATCATGGCTGATCATTCTCAATCAGTACCCCGTTCCTGCCTTCTCCCCATAGCCCCTGACTCCGGTATAATTTCCTCCAAAGACGTACAGGTGCAGAGGTAAATTGACTTGGTAACTGTGAAAAAGAATTGCTCCTAGTGTGCGTGTAGGATAGTGTTAATGTGCGGGGATCGCTGGTCGACACGGACCCGGTGGGCCGAAGGGCCTGCTTCCGCACTGTATCTCTAAACTTAATTGGAGTAGTAGAGATTACGAGATTATAGTAGAGAGTTTATTTGATCTGACTTTCCTTATGATGGGAGAATATAAAACCCACAGAGCTAGAGTGGAGCTGAAGTCTGTCAAATATTATAAGCTAACTGCTTTCTGCGGCATTAGCCTGACATGTCTCCAAGCTGACTACCTTCAGCTTCTGCAAGGCTAACACTGAATTTTGTCCCGCTGACGGGCGAAAGAAATTCACATTAGTTCTGGCTGAAAGGACTTCAGAATCCATCTATCAATTGAAATTTAGTTGAAATTAAGCTTTATGAATATTTGCTTATTCTAAGGGTAGAGTAAATGTCAGAGGGGAATGGCGGATTATCTGAGGAGGCATTGCTGGGCCTAGTCACGTTCTCTTCGCTAATCCCAACAGTAGATAGAGCTCTAGGGGCTCGTGGAATCAAGGGATATGGAGAGAAGGCAGGCACTGGTTACTGATTGTAGATGATCAGCCATGATCACAATGAATGGTGGTGCTGGCTCGAAGGGCCAATTGGCCTCCTGCAGCACCTATTTTCTACGTTTCTGCGTAATAATAATATTTACATTGCAATAAAGCCTTGAATACAATAGAACACCCCATTGGAGCTTTTCAAAAGAGAATCAGATTTAGCTCTTAGGGCTAAAGGAAATCAAGAGATATGAGGAAAAAGCAGAAATGGGGTACTTCTTCTTTTTTCGTGTCCATCATTTAAATGTTACATCACTGTCATTGTCCGTCCTGACTGAATTTAGATGATCAGCCATGATCATATTGAATGGCGGTGCTGGCTCGAAGGGCCAAATGGCCTACTCCTGCACCTATTTTTCTATGTTTCTTGTACCAATCAAAATGTCATTCCTGACTACATGAACATATATTAAGTTGCTCTAGTGGCAAGTTTTAAAGCACAGTGGTAGAGTTGCTGCCATTCAACGCCAGAGGCCTGGGTTCCATCTTGGCTACGGATGCTGTCCGTATGGACCTTGCACGTTCTCACCATGATTTTCAGGGATTTCTCCGGGAACTCCGGTTTCCTCCTACACACAAAAGATATACAGGTTTGCAGGTTAATTGGCTTGGAAAAGCTGTAAATTGTCCCGAGTGCGTGTAGGGTGGTGTTAGTGCGCAGGGATCAGTGGTTGGCACGGACTCAGTGGGCCGAAGGGCCTGTTTCCACGCTGTATCTCTAAACTAAACTTAACTAAATCTTAAAGTAGGGAAGGGATTCAGAGGCTTGGGAAGAAGTCTCCTGATTTTAAGGACTTGGAAACATAGAAACATAGAAAATAGGTGCAGGAGTAGGCCATTCGGCCCTTCGAGCCAGCATCGCCATTCAATTTGATCATGGCTGATCATCCAAAATCTGTACCCAGTTCCCGCATTCTCCCCATATCCCTTGATTCCATTAGCCCCAAGCTATGTCTAACTCTCGTGAAAACATTCAGTGAATTGCCCTCCACTGCCTTCTGTAGCGGAGAATTACACAGATTCACAACTCTCTGGGTGAAAAGGTTTTTCCTCATCTCAGTCCTAAATGCCCTATCCCGTATTCTTAACTGTGACCCCTGGTTCCGGACTCCCCCAACATGGGGAACATTTGTCCTGCATCTAGCCTATCCAATACCTTAAAAAATGTATATGTTTCTATAAGTTCCTGAGACTTGGAAACAGAGGGTGCAGCTTATAAAGCAGTTAAAATCCATCAGCCTTGAACCAAGGACATCTTGGAGAGCTGTGCAGGAAGGAACTGCAGATGAGGGTTTAAACCAAAGATAGACATAAAAGGTAGACACAAAATGCTAGAATAACTCAGCGGGACAGGCAGCATCTCTGGAGAGAAGGAATGGGTGACGTTTCGGGTTGAGACCCTTCTTCAGACTTCTTCAGAGTCTCAAGAAGGGTCTTGAAACGAAACGTCACCCGTTCTTTCTCTCCAGAGATGCTGCCTGTCCCGCCGAGTTACTCCAGCATTTTGTGTCTACCTTCGATTTAAACCAGCATCCGCGGTTCTTTCCTACACATAGACATAAAAGGTCCATGAGACCTACCTGAGGTCCTGGTTGCCAAAAACTTGAACTCTCCTTTCCATTCCCACACTGACCTTTCTGTCCTGGGCCTCCTCCATTGTCAGAGAGAGTGAGGCCACACGCTTACACCCCAGTGGTATGAATATTGATTTCTCTCACTTCAAGTGACCCCTGCATCCCCCCCTCTCTCTTCATCCCTCCCCCACCCAGGTTGTACCAGCTTCAAAGTCGTCTTGTTGAGTCTCATTGTCTGTAACTCATTCTCACCAAACACACAGCTGACAACGGGCTGTTTCTTTTATCATCGTAATTTTTTGTGCATATCTTTCATTCATTAGTTCTATATCTCTCTACTTTACCATTCATATCTTTTGTTTCCCTTTCCCCTGACTCTCCGTCTGAAGAAGGTCCTCGACCTGAAACGTCAAGTAGTGCAAATACCTTGGAGTGTACCTGGGCGGTTATCTGGACTGGTCCAGGAACGCTGAGGCCCTGCACAAGAAGGGGCAGAGCCGGCTGGACTTTTTGAGAAGGCTCCGCTCCTTCAACCTCAGCAGTAAGATGTTGCAGATGTTCTACCAATCGGTGGTAACCAGTGCCATCTTCTTCGCTACCGGGTGCTGAGGCAGCAGGGCTAAGGCCGCGGATGCCAATAGGATCAACAAACTCACCAGGATGGCTGGCTCCGTCCTGGGGGCAGAGTTGGATTCATGGGAGGTGTGGTCTTGGATTGGAAGGATGCAGCAGGAGAAGGGAAAGACATTGTGGCCTTCCATCACAGTGAGGAGAGGACTGGAGGAGACTCACTGTGATGGATGTTTCTTTTTTTGTGTGTTTTGGGGGTTGTGTAATTTTAATGCCTACTTAATGCTTTTATTGTTGGACTGTGGGTGACTGAATTTCGTCCAATATTGGATGACAAATAAAGCTATCTTGTATCTTGAATCTTGAATCTTGAATCTTGAATCCATCTGTGGATCATCCTGAACAATACAGCTCACCCCCTCCATGACACACAGGTCAACCTGTGGAGCACCTTCAGCAACAGACTGGTTCCACCAAGATGCAGCACAGAACGCTGCAGGAGAACCTTCATCCCTGTGGCTATCAAACTGTACAACTCCTCCCCCTTCTGTCGTGGGGTAGACTGACTCCCCCCCACCCCTCCCAATCTTTGCACATTACCCCAAGCCTATCCACTCATCACTCATGTTATTTACAGTGTATATTAATGATTTGGACGAGGGAATTGAATGCAACATCTCTAAGTTTGCGGATGACACGAAGCTGGGTGGCAGTGTTAGCTGCGAGGAGGATGCTAGGAGGCTGCAGAGTGACTTGGATAGATTAGGCGAGTGGGCAAATGCATGGCAGATGCAATATAATGTGGATAAATGTGAGGTTATGCACTTTGGCGGCAAGAACAGGAAAGCAGAGTATTACCTGAATGGTGACCGATTGGGAGAAGGGGAGATGCAACGTGACCTGGGTGTCATGGTGCACCAGTCATTGAAAGCAAGCATGCAGGTGCAGCAGGCAGTGAAGAAAGCGAATGGTATGTTGGCATTCATAGCAAGAGGATTTGAGTTTAGGAGCAGGGAGGTTCTGCTGCAGTTGTACAGGGCCTTGGTGAGACCGCACCTGGAGTATTGTGTGCAGTTTTGGTCTCCTAACCTGAGGAAAGACGTTCTTGCCTTAGAGGGAGTACAGAGAAGGTTCACCAGATTGATCCCTGGGATAGCGGGACTTGCATATGAGGAAAGACTGGATAGACTGGGCTTGTACTCGCTGGAATTTAGAAGACTGAGGGGGGATCTTATAGAAACATATAAAATTCTTAAGGGGTTGGAGAAGCTAGATGCGGGAAGATTGTTCCCGATGTTGGGGGAGTCCAGAACCAGGGGTCACAGTTTAAGGATAAGGGGGAAGTCTTTTAGGACCGAGATGAGAAAACATTTCTTCACACAGAGAGTGGTGAGTCTGTGGAATTCTCTGCCACAGAAGGTAGTTGAGGCCAGTTCATTGGCTATATTTAAGAGGGAGTTAAATGTGGCCTTTTTTGCTAAAGGGATCAGGGGGTATGGAGAGAAGGCAGGTACAGGCTACTGAGCTGAATGATCAGCCATGATCATATTGAATGGCGGTGCAGGCTCGAAGGGCCGAATGGCCTACTCCTGCACCTATTTTCTATGTTTCTATGTTTCTATCTTGTGTTTTCATGACAGTTGTCAGATCTGATTTAGATTTAGAGATGCAGCGCGGAAACAGGCCCTTCGGCCCACCGAGTCCGCGCCGCCCAGCGATCCCCGCACATTAACACTATCCTACACCCACTAGGGACAATTTTTTTAAACATTTACCCAGTCAATTAACCTACATACCTGTACGTCTTTGGAGTGTGGGAGGAAACCGAAGATCTCGGAAAAAACCCACGCAGGTCACGGGGAGAACGTACAAACTCCGTACAGACGGCGCCTGTAGTCAGGATCGAACCTGCGTCTCGGGCGCTGTATTCGCTGTAAGGCAGCAACTTATCTTATCTTATCAAAACGTATAAGATTATTAAGATCTTATCGAAACGTATAAGATTATTAAGGGGTTGGACACATTAGAGGCAGGAAACATGTTCCCAATGTTGGGGGAGTCCAGAACCAGGGGTCACAGTTTAAGAATAAGGGGTAGGCCATTTAGAACTGAGATGAGGAAAAACCTTTTCAGTCAGAGAGTTGTGAATCTGTGGAATTCTCTGCCTCAGAAGGCAGTGGAGGCCAATTCTCTGAATGCATTCAAGAGAGAGCTGGATAGAGCTCTTAAGGATAGTGGTGTCAGGGGGTATGGGGAGAAGGCAGGAACGAGGTACTGATTGAGAATGATCAGCCATGATCACATTGAATGGCAGTGCTGGCTCGAAGGGCCGAATGGCCTCCTCCTGCACCAATTGCCTATTGTCTATTGTCTATAACTCTACCGCTGCGCCACCGTGCACCATTCAATTTCCTTCCTGGGATAAGTAAAGTTCTGTCGTATCTTATCGTATCGTATTCCTTTACTCCAGAGATGCTGTCTGACCGGCTTTGTTATTCCAGCCTTTTGTGTCTATCCTGGAGAGCCGTAGTGCTGAGAGGAATTCTAGGCATAGGAACGGGTGAAGCCATGGAAATAGTTGATGTCAAGGTGAATAATTTTACCAAGGAGCCTTTTAAAGGAGAGTTAGATTAAGTTTAGTTTAGAGCCACAACGTGGAAACAGGCCCTTTCGGCCACCCGAGTTCATGCCGACCAGCGATCATCCATACGCTAGTTCTGTCCTACACACAATGGGACAATTTACAGCAGCCAATTAACCTGCAAACCCGCACGTCTTTGGAATGTGGGTGGAAACCAGAGCACCCGGAGAAAATCCAAGGGAGAGCGTACAAGGAGTCCACTAGTTACATCTCATGTGAAAAGCACCCATTCATTCTCAGGGGGAAAAAAAACTGCAGATGCTGGTTTAAATCAAAGGTAGACACAAAATGCTGGAGTAACTCAGCGGGTCAGGCGGCATCTCAGGAGAGAAGGAATGGGTGACGTTCTTCAGTCTGAAGAAGGGTCTCGACCTGAAACGTCACCCATTCCTTCTCTCCTGAGATGTTGCCTGACCCACTGAGTTACTCCAGCATTTTGTGTCTACCTCCCATTCATTCTAACTCTGCTTTCGATGAGATAACCAGTTTTCAATCCATTCTAACACACATCTAATACCATACGCTTCCCAATTGATGTCCTAGCCTCTGATGTTGAGTTTAGTTTAGTTCATTATTGTCACATGTACCGAGGTATAGTGAGAAGCTTTGGTTTGCGTGCTGGTATGTTCAGTTCAATTTACATTATTGTCACGTGTACCGAGGAACAGTGAAAAGCTTTTATTGCATGCTATCCAGTTAGATGAAAGAGAATACATGATTACGATCCAGCCATTTACAGTGGAGAGATACATGAATATCAAGCCATCCACAATGCACAGATAAAGGATACAATACAATACAATACAATATATCTTTATTGTCATTGTACCCAGGGGTACAACGAGATTGGGAATGCGCCTCCCATACGATGCAATAATTTAGGTAATTTAGACAGCAGCAACCCAACGAAACGAAACAGTTGTAACAGTTTTGGACAGGGTAAAGTGCAAGTTGATCTATGCGTTGTGGCCATCCGGCTCAGCAGGACCGGTTCATAGCAGCTATGGCCCTGGGGATGAAGCTGTTCCTGAGTCTGGAGGTGCGGGCATAGAAGGCCTTGTATCGTCTGCCCGATGGAAGGAGTTCGAACAGACTGTTGCAGGGGTGTGAAGAGTCTTTGTGGATGCTGGTGGCTTTTCTGAGGCATCGTGTGTTGTAGATGCCCTCCAAGTCTGGTAGCTGTGTTCCGATGGCCCTCTGAGCTCTATGGACTACCCGCTGTAGAGCTTTCCTTTCTGCCTCCGTGCAGCTGAGGTACCACACAGGGATGCCATGCGTTAGGATGCTCAGATCCTAGGGTTAGGGTTAGAAGGGTACAGATAAAGGCTAAAGTGGCACCTTGTCAAAAGCCTTTTCGATAATTAAATACACTACATCTATAGGTTGCCCTCGATTGACGCTCCCTGTTATATCCTCAAAGAATTTGAGCAAATTTGTCAAACATTATTTACCTTTTGCACAAAACCATGTTGACTGGGTTTAATTATGTTCAGCTTTTCGAAAAGATTAGCTATTTCCTCTGATTATTGACTCTCGCACTTTGCCAGTAAGCTGTTAAACTAATAAGAATATGGTTCAAGTAGGCAGCTCACCAGCCACTTCTCAAGGTAATTAGAAATTATTAATAAATGCTGGTCTCATTACCTCAACGCTGACAAAAACGCACACAGATGTGATTTTTTAATTACTGCTCTGCCAGAGCGTTGGAGCTGGTGGAAATATGTGGAGGTGTATGTTGAAGGGAGATTATGGGATTTAATCAGTATGAAGTAATAACATATAATTCAGAAGGCAAATAGAATGGTGCTCTTTAATAGAAAGGAATGGGAGTACAAAAATTTGGAAGCCTTGGTACATCAGTCCCAACTTTAATGAGACCACACTTGGACAATGTGCAGAGATGACAAGTAAAACCAAACCAAGATATTATAATTAGGGCGACAAGGTAGATTTTTTTTTGTTTTAGAGATACAGCGCGGAAACAGGCCCTTCGGCCCACTGAGTCCGCGCCGCCCAGCGATCCCCGCACGCTAACACTATCCTACACACACTAGGGACATTTTTTACATTTACCCAGTCAATTAACCTACGTACCTGTACGTCTTTGGAGTGTGGGAGGAAACCGAAGATCTCGGAGAAAACCCACGCAGGTCACGGGGAGAACGTACAAACTCCGTAAAGACGGCGCCTGTAGTCAGGATCGAACCTGAGTCTCCGGCGCTGCATTCGCTGTAAGGCAGCAACTCTACCGTTGCACCACCGTGCCGCTCTGGTGCAGTGGAAAAGTTGCTGCCTTACAGCGAATGCAGCGCCAGAGACCCGGGTTCAATCCCGACTACGGGTGCTGTCTGTACGGAATTTGTACGTTCTCCCCGTGACCTGCGTGGGTTTTCTCCGAGATCTTCGGTTTCCCCCCACACTCCAAAGACGTACAGGTTTGTAGGTTAATTGGCTGGGTAAATGTAAAACTTGTTCCGAGTGGGTATAGGATAGTGTAAATGTGCGGGGATCGCTGGTCGGCGCGGACCCGGTGGGCCAAAAGGGCCTGTTTCCGCGCTGTATCTCTAAACTAAACTAAACTAAATCTCAAACCGTTTTCCAGTAATACCCACCTTCTCTTTCCCCTGCTCCAGCTTGGTGCACAGATATTTACCCCTCATGTTCATACGATCATGGCCTGGATAGAGTAGATGCGGAGAGGGAGACCAGTGGGAGAGTCTGGGACCAGATGCCATAGCCTCAGGATAAAAGTACATACCTTCAGAAGGGAGATGAGGAGGAATTTCTTTAGTCAGAGGGTGGTGCATCTGTGGAATTTGTTGCCACAGAGGGCTGTGGAAGCCAAGTCAATGGACATTTTTACAGTGGAGATTGATAAGTACTTGATTAGCAATAGTGTGAAGGGTTATGGGGAGAAGGCAGGAGAATGGGGTTCAGAGGGAAAGATAGATCTGCCATGATAGAATGGCAGAATAGACTTGATGGGCCGAATGGCCTTTACTGCTCCTACAACTAATGAACTCGTCTCCTACCATCCCGGTCAGCCTGCTACTTTACCCTCTTCCGTATGCTCGGTACCAACATTGAATGCAATTTTCTCTTTCACCTCCCACCCCCTCGTCTCCACCTCTCGCCCCACCCCTCTCTCCCTCACCCCTCTCTCCTCTTCCCTCTTCCCTCTCTCCCCTTCCCTCTCTATCCCCCCTTCCCCCTTTGCTCCCACCCTCTCTCTCCCCCTCCCTCCCTCCCTCCCTCCCTCCCTCCCTCCCTCCCTCCCTCCCTCCCTCCCTCCCTCCCTCCCTCCCTCCCTCCCTCCCTCCCTCCCTCCCTCCCTCCCTCCCTCCCTCCCTCCCCCTCCCTCCCCCTCCCTCCCTCCCTCCCTCCCACCCTCCCTCCCTCCCTCCCTCCCTCCCTCCCTCCCTCCCTCCCTCCCTCCCTCCCTCCCTCCCTCCCTCCTTCCTCCCCTCCCTCCCTCCCTCCCTCCCTCCCTCCCTCCCTCCCTCCCTCCCTCCCTCCCTCCCTCCCTCCCTCCCTCCCTCCCTCCCTCCCTCCCTCCCTCCCTCCCTCCCTCCCTCCCTCCCTATCGTCCCCCTCCCTCCCTCACTCCCTCCCTCTCTCCCCCTCTTCCCTCCCTTCCCTCCTCCTTCCCCCCCTCCCTCCACCTTCCCCTGCCTCCTCCACCTTCTCCCCTCCCGCCTTTCCCTGCAGGGGTAACTTTTTCACAGAGGGTGGCAGTTGCATGGCGTGTCCTGCTGGAGAAGGTACTACTGTAATGTTTAAGCCACCCACCTGATGGGAAAAGTGCTGTTCAATAAAACCACAGTGTCACCTAGCAGATAGCAGATGACTTTCATTTAAACATGGACAGTCACTTTGTTCTAATACCTGTCACAGTTCCACATATACACAAATCAGAGGGGCCCCGATATTCACTTTACAACGTTATCTCATCTCCTTTACAACATCAATAGGTCCCTTAACTGCTTTTGAGTTTAAAGGAAGACCTTTTATATCCTGAAGATATTGTTATAGCCAGGTTCAAATTAAGTTAATTGAAGCACAAATTCTTGATTTTATAACTGTAGAAAATGTACTTCAAAGCCTAATTTAAGGATGATAACACTGTTACAAACATGTATGTTTAGGAAGAAAAGTCAAAATGTTTAATTGTAGCTAATTAGCTCCTCACAGACAATAATCATCCTATTTAAGAGCAATGTTTAGAGTTTAGTTCAGAGATACAGGCCCTTCGGCCCACCGAATCTGTACCAATCAGCGATCCCTGCACATTAACATTATCCTACACACACTAGGGACAATTGTTACATTTATACCAGGCCAATTACCTTACAAACGTGCACGTCTTTGGAGTGTGGGAGGACAATAGACAATAGACAATAGGTGCCAGCACCACCATTCAATGTGATCATGGCTGATCATTCTCAGTACCCCGATCCTGCCTTCTCCCCATACCCCCTGACTCCGCTATCCTTAAGAGCTCTATCCAGCTCTCTCTTGAATGCATTCAGAGAATTGGCCTCCACTGGCTTCTGAGGCAGAAAATTCCACAGATTCACAACTCTCTGACTGAAAAAGGTTTTCCTCATCTCTGTTCTAAATGGCCTACCCCTTATTCTTAAACTGTGGGCCCTTGTTCTGGACTCCCCCAACATTGGGAACATGTTTCCTGCCTCTAACGTGTCCAACCCCTTAATAATCTTATACGTTTCGATAAGATCTCCTCTCATCCTTCTAAATTCCAGTGTATACAAGCCTAGTCGCTCCAGTCTTTCAACATATGATAGTCCCGCCATTCCGGGAATTAACCTAATAAACCTACGCTGCACGCCCTCAATAGCAAGAATATCCTTCCTCAAATTTGGAGACCAAAACTGCACACAGTACTCCAGGTGCGGTCTCACTAGGGCCCTGTACAACTGCAGAAGGACCTCTTTGCTCCTATACTCAACTCCTCTTGTTATGAAGGCCAACATTCCATTGGCTTTCTTCACTGCCTGCTGTACCTGCATGCTTCCTTTCAGTGACTGATGCACTAGAAGAAACCGAAGACCTCGGAGAAAACCCACGCGGTCACGTGAAGAACGTGACCATCTGTCTCCGTACAGACAGCGCCCATAGTCGAGATTGAACCCGGGTCTCCGGCACTGTAAGCACTGTAAGGCAGCAAATCTACCACTGCGCCGCTGTGCCACAATGCTTGCTGGATATATTATGAATATGCTACTAAATTTTATCAAAATGTGTAATAATGCCAGGTGCAGTCAGCATGTAGGCATGCAGTGATTGAAGGGATATGGATCATGGGCACACAGATAAGATCAGTTTATATTGGCATCACGTTCAGCACAGATACTGTGGGCTGAAGGGCCTATTCCTGTGCTGTACTTTTCTCTGTTCTACGTTCTAATCTGTTCTGAAGCCTCTTGCAGTGCTACAATTATATTACAACAGAGCAGTTTTATTTGGTCATTTTGTCACGACTATAGATGCATGTGATGGATATGTATCTTGAGCTTTTGTACCCCAGGCTGGAACTTAAGTAAAAAGTTGATAGATTTTCTTAATAAAATAAATCTAATCAGTTCTTCTGCTATGCAGTACGAGAAAATGTGTGGAATTATTTGCTGCAGAGGGCTGTGGAGGCCACATTGATGGATATTTTTAAGGCTGAGAGGGACAGATTCTCGATTAGTAGTGGTGTCAGAGGTTATGGGGAGAAGGAAGGAGAATTGGGTTAGGAAGGAGAGATAGGTCAGCCATGATTGATTGGCGGAGTGGATAGATCAGTCCAACTTGCCCTCATCGGCCAACCTGTCCCATCTATACTAGTTCCACCTGCCTGCATTTGGCCCATATCCCTCTAAACCTGTCCTATCCATGTACCTGTCTAAATGTTTATTAAACATTGCGATAGTACCTGCCTTAACTACCTCCTCCGGTAGCTCATTCCATACACACACCACCCTTTGTGTGAAAAAGTTACCCCTCTGATTCCTGCGAGATCTTTCTCCCCTTCACCTTCAACCTATGGCCTCTGGTCCTCAATTCCCCTACTCTGGGCAAGAGACTCTGTGCATCTATTCCTCTCTTGATTTTATACAACTCTATAAGATCACCCCTCATCTTCCTTGCGCTCCAAGGAATAGAGTCCCAACAAACTCAACCTCTCCCGATAGCTCAGACCCTCGAGTCCTGGCAACATCCTTGTCCCACCCCAAACCTTCTGTCCTTGGCCTCCTCCACTGCCGGAATGAGCCCACTTGCATCTGATATGCCACTTGGGTAGCCTAATGGTATGACCCAATGTTATGAATAGTAATTTCTCCAATTTCAACAAATACCCCTCTACCATCCCTTCCCCTCAACCGCCTCCAGCTCCCCCAGTGTGCACACATTTCTCCCACCATCCCAGTCACCTTGCTCCTTTCTCCCCTTCCGTATACTCATCTCCCATCCCTCCTAATTCCAGGTCCCCCATTTTCCTTTTATTCCCTCTCTTTCCCCCTCCCCTCTGTCCCCTTCCAAACATATCCCTCTCTCCAGCTTTACATTTCACTCCCGGTCTTCTTTCCATATCTGATATCTTAATGCCTCCTTTTCACCTCTAGCCTTTGTCACTATCTTCACCCACCCACCTATTACCCCCCCCCCCCCCCCCCCCCCCACCTCACCTGTCACCTGCCAGGCTTGTCCCACCTCTCTATTCCAACTTACTCTCCCCACTACTCCATCGGGCAGAAGAAGGGTCACAACCCAAAATGTCGTCTGTCTTTTCCCTCCGCAGATGCTGCCTGACCCGCTGAGTTCCTCCAGTGCTTCGATTGTTAACTTCCAGGGATGTTGTATCAATGTGGTTTTAGTGGGTTGGGGAGGGAACAAGGAAATCTGTCCTGGACTCGATTGTAAGCTCACAGATGCAAACCTGATGTAAATGGAAAAGTGGCACAACGATAGCGTTGCTGCCTTACAGCACCAGAGAACCGGGTTCGATCCTGACTGCAGGTGTTGTTTGAACGGAGTTTGTACGTTCTCCCTGTGACCAGGTGGGCTTTCTCTGGGTGCTCCGGCTTCCTCCCACACTCCAAAGATGTACAGGTTTTAGGTGAAATGGCTTTGTTAAGTTGTAAAAACAATTGTCCCTAGAGTATGTAGGTTAGTGTACGGGTTGATCGCTGGTCGGCATGGACTCGGAGGGCCGAAGGGCCTGTTTCTATGCTGTTTCTCTTAAATCTAAAAAAAGGTTAGATCAAAAGAAATGGAAATATAGATATGCCTACAATAGCTTTATTGTATGATGAGAATACTCATCCCTATACACTGGGATCAGCCAATCTTCCCTGTCCCGCCTGCAACTGGTCCAAAACGCCGCAGCGAGACTCCTGACGGGTACCCGTAAAAGGGACCACATCACCCCGATTCTGGCCTCTCTCCACTGGCTCCCTGTACGGTACAGAATCAACTTCAAGCTCCTCCTATTCACGTATAAAGCCCTAAATGGACACTCCCCCCCCTACATCAAAAATCTTCTAACCCCCCTCTCTAACTCCAGGTCCCTCAGATCGGCCGACTTGGGGCTATTCACTATCCCGCGGTCTAGGCTTAAACTCAGGGGTGACCGCGCTTTTGCGGTTGCAGCTCCTAGACTGTGGAACAGCATCCCTCTCCCGATCAGAACTGCCCCCTCCATCGACTCCTTTAAGTCCAGGCTCAAAACATATTTCTACTCCCTAGCGTTTGAGGCTCATTGAGGAGGCGCTGTGAACTGTTTGCGTACTACTGTATGTTTTCATTTTTTTTTCTATTGGAACCTAATCAAATGTACAGCACTTTGGTCAACGTGGGTTGTTTTTAAATGTGCTATACAAATAAAATTGACTTGACTTGACTTGACTAGATAGAATGAATGGGTGATGTTTCAGGTCAGGACCCTTCTTCGGACTGAGCATCAGGGAGGAGGGAGTTACAGAGATAAGGAAGTGTAAAGAGATCCAAAGGGATGGCGTTCAAGGAAAATGTAGAATAGACATTATGAATCTGTGGAATTCTCTGCCTCAGAAGGCAGTGGAGGCCAATTCTCTGAATGCATTCAAGAGAGCTGGATAGAGCTCTTAAGGATAGCGGAGTCAGGGGGTATGGGGAGAAGGCAGGAACGGGGTACTGATTGAGAATGATCAGCCATGATCACATTGAATGGCGGTGCTGGCTCGAAGGGCCAAATGGCCTCCTCCTGCACCTATTGTCTATTGTCTATTGTCTAGACCATTGTTAGCTAGGAGAAGGTGAAAACAAAGCAAACAGAGATACAATGTAATTAGTGGGACAGTCAGACTAGTCGGAGAACTGGGAAGGGGGTGATGGAGAGAGAGAGGGAGAGCAAGGGTTACTTGAAGTTAGAGAAGTCAATATTCATACCGCTGGGGCAAGTCTGCCAAGTTTTCCTTTGGGAATTTTGCATTGGGAATGTCTGCCAAATTTTCGCAGCTGAGAATAACTTCAAATCAAACACAAAGCCTGTTTTCAAATGGTGAAAAGGCAATGCAGATGTCTTAGACAAACAAGTCACGGAGTTCAGAATATCCCAGTATCAGAAACCCGATGAGAAACATGAACGGATTCAACCCAAGGAGACATGATGAAGAACTGAAGAAAAAAGAAGCAGGTTGATATTTTGAAGCAGCATTTCCTCGTATTGACAACTTTGAGGTTCTTTCGTGGAACCTTATCGTTTAAGGCACAAAAAAGATTGAATAAAATGCAGATGCAAGGAACTGCAGATACTAGTTTATAGAAAGAAAATAACAAAATGCTGGAGTAACTCAGCGAGTCAGGCAGCATCGTTGGAAAACATGAATAGGTAACGTTCTGGGTTGAGACCCTTCATCAATGCCGTCTCGGAACATCACCTATCCATGTTCTCCAGATGCTGTCTGACCCTACTGAGTTACTCCAACACTTTGTGTCTTTTTTTAATTGAATATTGAGTATTAAATATTGAATTGTTTGAATTGCTGTTGCTGCTTTTGAATGCAATACTTTATCATATTGACCAGATATGTTGTTGTTTGTAGACCATTGTGTTGTACCTTGAACTATATCCATTGTGAATTTATACCAAAACATTTTGGAAATGAAAGCAGAATATTTTGGTGGCGCAGCGGTAGAGTTGCTGCCTTACAGCTCCAGAGACCCGGGTTCGATCCTGACTACGGGTGCTGTCTGTTCGGAGATTGTGCATTCCCCTGCGTGGGTTTTCTCCGAGACCTCCGGTTTCCTCCCACACTCCAAAGGCGTACGGGTTTGTAGGTCAATTGGCTTGGTGTAAATGCAAAAATTGTCCCTGGTGCTACACGGGTAGTGTTGATGTGCTGGGATCGCAGGTCGGGGCGGATTCATTGGGCCGAAGGGCCTGCTTCCTCACTGTATCTCAAAGTATTCGGAGAACAGAATAGAAACAGTTAACATTTTTTTCCTGACAATCTGATGAAAGTTCACCAATTTGAGTGATTAACACAGCTTCATTCCCCGTGGAGTGTGCCCGCCCTGCTGAGCATATTTGAGCACATTTTGTTTAAACTTACAATTAGCTTGTATCGCTCAGGAGCGAGTGATAGATATGTAGCCGGCGTTGTAATAAAACGGCGCACAGTTTTTGTAAGTTACAAGGTGGAAAGGAAGGAAAGAATATCTTATTAGACTAGGGAGGAAAGATTATTAGAGCTCTTAAAGATAGCGGAGTCAAGGGGAGAGCTCTTAAAGATAGCGGAGTCACGGGGTATGGGGAGAAGGCAGGAACGGGGTACTGATTGTGAATGATCAGCCATGATTACATTGGCGGTGCTGGCTCGAAGGGCCGAATGGCCTACTCCTGCACCTATTGTCTATTGCCTATTATTTTCAACAACCGAGAGGCCGACCACTTAACACTATAAAAAGAGAGCAAGGAGAAAGATTGAGCATTGAATGAAGTAGAAGATTGCTAAAGCATTGAATAACAGTGAGAGATCACTTACCTCAGAAAAATTGTGATAAATAATTGAAAACAATGAATATGTGAGACGGTGGGGAGAGAGAGCAGGGCGGTGGGAGGAAATATTGGATTTTTCCAGCAAAGGAAAATAATGAAGAAAATGCATTTCTTCTCTGCCTTAATAACCCTAATTCTAAAGTCAAAGCGATCTGATTAGAACAACTTTGCACATTAATTTTACAAGCTGTTCAAGATCAATGTCTGATATTTCTTTTTCGATACCCTCCTGTTAAAAGAGATGGGTTTATGAAGGAGCTTTATTTACTCAACTCCAGAGTCTGGCTTTTTGCTCCATGATTGGAATAAGGCTGCAACAAGATCTGGAGCATGTGGTTCCATGGCCAGACAGCGGTAGAGTTGCTGCCTTCACAGCGGCAGAGACACAGGTTTGATCCTGGCTGCGGGCGCCGTCTGTATGGAGTTTGGATGTTCTCCTCGTGACCTGCGTGGGTTTTCTCTGGGATCTCCGATTTCCTCCCACACTCCAAAGACGTTTTGGTTTGTAAGTTAACTGGCTTGGAAGAATTCTAAATTGTCCCTAGTCTACGTCGGATCGTGTTAGTGTGCGGGCATCGCTGGTCGGCGCGGACTCGGTGGACCGAAAGGGCCTGTTTCTGCGCTGTACCTCTAAGCTAAAGTAAACTAAACTCACCTTCAGAATCCTGCGTTTTTGCTCCATGTTTGGAATAAGGTGGTGACAAGATGTGGAGCGAGTGGTTCTATGGTCATAGAATCATTCAGCACAGAAACTGGCCCAAAGCCACACTGAGTCCATACCGACCATCAGTAGACAATAGACAATAGACAATAGGTGCAGGAGGAGGCCATTCGGCCCTTCGAGCCAGCACCGCCATTCAATGTGATCATGGCTGATCATTCTCAATCAGTACCCCGTTCCTGCCTTCTCTCCATACCCCCTGACTCCGCTATCCTTAAGAGCTCTATCTAGCTCTCTCTTGAATGCATTCAGAGAATTGGCCTCCACTGCCTTCTGAGGCAGAGAATTCCACAGATTCACAACTCTCTGACTGAAAAAGTTTTTCCTCATCTCAGTTCTAAATGGCCTACCCCTTATTCTTAAACTGTGGCCCCTTGTTCTGGACTCCCCCAACATTGGGAACATGTTTCCTGCCTCTAACGTGTCCAACCCCTTAATAATCTTATACGTTTCGATAAGATCTCCTCTCATCCTTCTAAATTCCAGTGTATATCAAGCATCCAATTACACTCATTAATTTTCTTCCCTCCACATTCACATCAACGACTCTACCACTTACCTTCACACTAAGAGCACAGAAGCAGGCCCAATGGCCAATTTGCCTATGCCGACCAAGATGGCCACATCTACACTAATCCCACCAGCCTGCACATACCCATCGGAACCGAGAATAGACACAAAAGGCTGCAGTAACTCAGCGGGACAGGCAGCATCTCTGGAGAGAAGGAATGGAAGACGTTTCTGGTCGAGACACTTCTTCTGACCACTTTCTAAACTTTTCCTCTTCATGTACCAGTGGCCAATTGACCAACAAATCTGAACGTCTGGTGGTTCAGTTGACACCACAATAATCACTGGTTTAGTTTTAGTTTTAGAGATGTAGCGCGGAAACAGACCCTTTGTTCCCCCCCGAGTCCCCACCGACCAGCGATCCACGCACATTTACACTACCCTACTCACGCTATGAACAATGATACATTAACACAATTATACCAAGCCACTTAACCTACAAACCTGTGCATCTTTGGAGTGGGGGAGAAACCGAAGTTCTCGGAGAAAACCCCCGCAGGTCACTGGGAGAACGTACAAACTCCGTGCAGACAAGTACCTGTAACAACCCTGACAACATTAACCGCCTCAAATTCTCCACTCCCCTGACTAACTCTAACCTCTCCCCTCCTGAACGTGCAGCCCTCCACTCACACTGCAGCCAGCAACCCTGACAGTTCTCCCTCTAACTTCCTGTCTCCACCTATATCCTTCCTTTGTCCCGCCCCCCTGACATCAGTCTGAAGAAGGGTCTCGACCCGAAACGTCACCCATTCCTTCTCTCCTGAGATGCTGCCTGACCCGCTGAGATACTCCAGCATTTTGTGAATAAGCACCTTCGATTTGTACCAGCATCTGCAGTTATTTTCTTACACTACCGGATAGGCCGGGGTTTACAGGGATATGGGCCAAACGCAGGCAGGTGGGACTAGTGTAGAAACATAGAAACATAGAAAATAGGTGCAGGAGTAGGCCATTCGGCCCTTCGAGCCTGCACCGCCATTCAATATGATCATGGCTGATCATCCAATCAGGATGGAACCAGAGTCTCTGGCGCTGCAAGGCAGTAGTTCTACCGCTGCGCCACCGCGCCGCCCTGCGCTGTTTGTGGGCTCTTGCCCGATGCCATTTGGCACTTCCATTTCCCATGTGAGCCCATTTCAAAATTACTTAATTGGCTGTGGGAAAGAAAGGCGCACTTCAAATTCAGTTCTTTTCAATATAAATATTCCGCAGATTAGTTAACATCTGTGGCAAGAGAAAAGGGCTGCAATCAGCGTGCGGCTGCAGCCAGAATGAACCAGTCAAGTGCTGTCTGACTAATCCTATTCAGAGAGGAAATAAAGACAACAATTTTATTTGCCGTATTTAAATTGAGCTCGAAGCTCGGTGCTAAAATCCCATTTTGTTTTGTGGCACTTAAGCACACTTGCGCGTGTTGAATTATTTATTATTTAATTAATGTCATTTTCGGCCGACTTTTATCTTGACTTCACAGGGAATCGCTGCCAGATAGCAAGCAAGAAACAGCTGAAAACGGCGTACAAATGTTAAGGAACGACAGACGGAAACGGGGCTAAACAAGAGGACCTCAAAGTGTTGGAGGTCAGGTTTGCAGAAAGAGGATAGTGAGGTGATCGAGAGGGCGGCACGGCGGCGCAGCGGTAGAGTTGCTGCCTTGCACGTGCGCGACGGGACCCGAGTTCGATTCCGACTACGGGGTGCTTGTCTGTACATCCAAGGACGTACACGCCACTGGAGATAAATGGGTCTACTGTGGATAGGGTGAGCAGTTTTAAATACTTGGGAGTCCGCATCACTGAGGATCTGACATGGGCAACGCACATTGCTGCACTGGTGGGTAAGGCAAAGCAGCGCCTTTACCACCTTAGACAGCTGAGGAAATTCAGAGTGTCTCTGAGGATCCTTCATTGCTTCTACTCTGGGGCTGTAGAGAGCATCCTGTCCGGCAACTTTACAGTTTGGTTTGGGCACAGCTCTGCCCAGGACCGGAAGGCCCTGCAGAGAGTAGTGCGTTCGGCAGAACGCACCATGGGAACTACACTCGCACCCCTGCAGGACCTATACATCAGGAGGTGTAGATCGAGAGCAAGCAAGATTATGAGGGACCCCTGCCACCCCAGCAACGGACTGTTCCAGCTGCTACGGTCAGGCAAACGCCTCCGCTGTCACGCTGTGAAAACGTAGAGGATGAGACGGAGTTTCTTCCCACAGGCCATCAGGACTGTCAACTTTTACAATTCCAGAGACTAAATTTTATCTACACTATAGTAACTTTATTAACTTTATTTATATGTTGTAACTGAAATTCTTTTTTGTGCACAATCCGCAGGCATTGCCACTTTCATTTCACTGCACATCGTGTATGTGTATGTGACACATAAACTTGACTTGACTTGACTTGTTTGCACGTTGTCCCTGCGACCGCGTGGGTTTCCTCCGGGTGCTCCGGTTTCCTCTCACATTCCAAAGACGTACAGGTTTGGAGGTTAATTGGCCTCTGTAAATTGTCCCTAGTGTGTAGGATAGTGCCAGAGTACGGGTGATCATTGGTTAGCGTGGACCCGCTGTAACTGTAAACGAAACGAAACTAAAAACTATTGGATTTCCTTTGCTAAAAGTTGTGTTGCGATCGGCGCTGTTTCCAAATTGATTGTATTTGCATACAAGCTGAAGGAAATTATCGCCCATCATTATCCCAACCATCCTATTAACAAATGAACTTAATTTTCCAATGAGCGGAAAATTATACAAATATTGTACGTTTTCCTGAATTTGCAAATTTGGTGAGAGAATGAGGGTGAATCAACAACATCTGTGTTTGCTTTTTGTGTGAGCGCTGAAGTGGGTGGCATCAACTAGAGAAATGAATAAAAATCTCCATTTTAGGGAATTGAAAGAATTGAAAAGATGAACACTGAAAACTGAAATTTTTTTGTCCTGTGCTTTAAGTGAATGGTGTCAGATTAGGAATCAGGGGAGGTACAATGAGACCTGGGTGTCCTTGTACATCAGTCACTGAAATTAGGCGTGCAGGTACAGCAGGCAGTGAAGAAAGCCAATGGCATGTTGGTGAGAGGATTTGAGCATAGGAGCAAGGAGGTCCTATTGCAGTTGTACAGGGCCCTGGTGAGACCGCACCTGGAGAATTGTGTGCGGTTTTGTTCTCCTAATTTGAGGAAGGACATTCTTTCTATTGAGGGAGTGCAGCGTAGGTTCACCAGGTTAATTCCCGGGATGGAGAGACTGACATATGATCAAAGAATGGGAAGATGAGGCTTGTATTCACTGGAGTTTAAAAGGATGAGAGCGGATCTTATAGAAACATATAAAATTCTTAAGGGATTGCACAGGCTAGATGCGGACCAGTCACAGGTTAAGAATAAGGGGTAGGCCATTTAGGACTGAGATGAGGAAAAACTTTTTCACCCAGAGTTGTGAATCTGTGGAATTCTCTGCGACGGAAGGCATTGGAGGCCAATTCCCTGGATATTTTCATGAGAGAGTTAGATTTAACTCTTAGGGCTAACGGAACCAAAGGATATGTGGAAAAAGCAGGAACGGGGTACTGATTTTGGATGATCAGCCATGATCATATTGAAAGGCGGTGCTGGCTCGAAGGGCCGAATGGCCTACTCCTGCACCTATTTTCTATGTTTCCATGTTTCTATGTTTCTAAGTCAACTTGGTTGTCAGGTTTATGTTAGAACCCAGACTTGACCTCTGCCTACAATGGCTCAATGGTACTTTATTGTCACATATACCTAGGTACAGTGAGATTCCTTTCTGCATACATTTTGTATACATCTTACTATATATATATGCACAATTGTATTTAAGTACAAGAGTGTAAAGATAGTAGATTAAACTGAGGTAGTACACAAGAGTTTAGTTTAGTTCAGATTAGTTTAGAGATACAGTGCGGAAACAGTCTCTTCGGCCCATCGAGTTTGCGCCGAGTTTGCATACTAACACTATCCTGCAGACTAGGGATAATTTACAATTTTACCAAGACAATTAACCTACAAGCCTGTATGTCTTTGGAGTGTGGAAGGAAACCTGAACACCTGGAGACAACCCAAGCTTTCACAGGGGGAAGGTACAAACTCCGTACAGACAAGCACCAATAGTCAGGATTGAACCCGGGGTCTCTGGCCCTGTGAGCCAGCAACTCTACCACTGCGCCACCGTGCTGCCCCTCGAAGGTGAACAGCTCCTTCGAGTCGCCACGTTTCCAGAGCCATTTTGTATGATTCAAGTCCAAAGTTGTTAAGAATCTAGAAACTTAACTTGGCCATGGAAGCCTGTTGTCCTGGCGACGGTACTGGGTCGGAGTTGCGACGATCGGCCTGGCTTGGCCATGCCGTCGATGTTCTCCATGGCTGCACTGCCACAGGGGACAGTCATGATTTAGCTCAGGCCCAATCACTCAGACTGGGGTACCAGTATCATTCCCTTTCCTGATGATTGTTGTGATATTGCTGGGACTACTTTATTGTATCACAAGGACTACTTTGTTTGCCTGTGTAGTAATGTGTATATAAGGTAATGATGTGATTAGGTGGCCACTCTGGTTCCAGGCGGCCTTGGAATAAACAGCCTGGAGTTAAGCTCCACCATGTAACATTTTAAACATGTGTACTCGTGGTCCGTCCAGAGTCTCAACAAAGGTACAACAGGTACCGGACCACGAGTACAACAATGATCACATCCTGCAGTTGGACATCATCTTGGATCAAGGAGCGAGTGAGATGAGGTGGAATGTTTAGTTTAGTTCAGAGATACAGCACGGAAACAGGCCCTTCGGCCCACCGAGTCCGTGCCGTCCAGCGATCCCCGCACACCGGCACTATCCTACACACACTAGGAAAAAAATTACAATTTTGACATGCCAATTAACCTCCAAACCTGTATGTCTTTGGAATGTGGGAGAAAACCCGGAGCTCTCAGAGAAAACACACGCAGGTCACGGGGAGTACGTATAAACTCCGTACAGGCAGCACCCATAGTCAGGATTGAACCCGGGGCTCTGGTGCTGTTAGGCAGCAGCTCTACCGCCACACTCCATGTACCTGTCTAATTATTTCTTAAACGTTTCGATCATACCAGCCTCAACTACCTCCTCTGGCAGCTCGCTCCATACACCCACCAACCTTTGTGTGAAAAAGTTACCCCTCAAAATCCTATTAAGTCTTTTCCCCTTCACCTTAAACCTATGTCCTCAGGCCCTCGATTCCCCAACTCTGGGCAAGAGACTGTGTGCATCTACCCGATCTATTCCTCCCATGATTTTATACACCTTAAGAAGTGCATCCCGCATCCTCCTGCGCGCCAAGGAGTACGGACTCGGCCTACTCAACCTCTCCCTACAGCTCAGCTCAGACCCTTGTGTCCTGGCAACAGGTCTTAAAATAAACCTGTAGAACAAAGTAGCTTATTTTTATGGGTATAAAACTGGTTCAGCATTCCGGAATCGGTGTATGAATCTGAATGAGTTAAAAGTCTAACAAAATGAACAATAGTAATATTAAAATCCAGCATTAGTGATGCTGACCATGAACCAATTATATTGTCCGACAGTTCCGATAACTGAAAATCTAATGGAGTGACATGGTTGCAGAAAAAGGCTAAGATATAATCCTACAATGAATCCGTTCGTTGTTCTGCAGCCCTGCCACATTCACTTGTGAATGGCAGGGCGTAAATCCTGGAACGGCCTACCATTGTCGGGGAGGCTCTTTCAGGAGATAACATAGGCCTAGATCGAGTGGATGTGGAGAGGATGTTTCCAGTTAGGGTTGCCAACTGTCCCGTATTAGCCGGGACATCCCGTATATTGGGCTAAATTGGTTTGTCCCGTATCCCGCCCTTATCCCGCATTAGGCCTGGACACTGTAGGCCCGGTCACTGTATCCCCGGGGGCCACTGTAGGCCCGGAAGGTGTAAGCCCGGACGCCGCCTAATGGAGGTTGCCTAGCAACACGCCTCCCAGCCCGGGCGGCCGCCATTGGTGGAGTGGGAGCACGTAGCCGCTGGCTGGGTGAGGCGGGGCGGTGACTTGACCTTTTGTCCCTTATTTGGGAGTGAGAACGTTGGCAACCTTATTTCCAGTAGTGGGAGAGTCTAGGACCAGAGGGTACAGCCTCAGAATATAAGGACCATCAAGCACCCAGCTGCTGTCTCACGGCACCAAATACCTGAGTACAATATCCATATGTGGATGCTGTCTGTCTGGAGTTTTCACGTTCTCTCTGTGACTGCACAGATTTCCTCTGGGTTCTCTGGTTACCACCACATGGGGGGACCGCCGTGAGGTGGGGGGGGGGGGAAGAACAATGAACAATGGGGAGGGGTGGGAGAACAAAGAACAATAGGGACCTGGTTTGGGGGAACTGCTGTGGGGGGGGGGGGGGGGGGTAGGTTGTAGAGACAAAAGGAAGAGCCTGCGTGCTTTGTAGCTTTGTCAGCGCCGTACGTGACCGCTATTTGAATACATTGGGTATGCAAGCAAACAATTTCACTGAGACTTGTCACACGTGACAATTAGGTATTCATAGAAACATAGACACATAGAAAATAGGTGCAGGAGGAGGCCATTTGGCCCTTCAAGCCAGCACCACCATTCATCGCGATCATGGCTGATCATCCACAATCAGTAACCCGTTCCTGCTTTCTCCCCATATCCCTTGAGACTGCTAGCCCCTAGAGCTCTATCTAACTCTCTTTTAAATTCAATAGACAATAGACAATAGACAATAGGTGCAGGAGTAGGCCATTCAGCCCTTCGAGCCAGCACCGCCATTCAATGCCATCATGGCTGATCACTCTCAATCAGTACCCCGTTCCTGCCTTCTCCCCATACCCCCTCACTCCGCTATCCTTAAGAGCTCTATCCAGCTCTCTCTTGAAAGCATCCAACGAACTGGCCTCCACTGCCCTCTGAGGCAGAGAATTCCACACCTTCACCACTCTCTGACTGAAAAAGTTCTTCCTCATCTCCGTTCTAAATGGCCTACCCCTTATTCTCAAACTGTGGCCCCTTGTTCTGGACTCCCCCAACATTGGGAACATGTTATCTGCCTCTAATGTGTCCAATCCCCTAATTATCTTATATGTTTCAATAAGATCCCCCCTCATCCTGGATGAATTGGTCTCCACTGCCTTCTGCGGCAGAGAATTCAACAAATTCACAACTCTCTGGTTGAAAAAGTTCTTTCTCATCTCAGTATTAAATGGTCTCCCCTTTATTCTTAGATTCTGGCGCCTGGTTCTGGACTCCCCCAACATTGGGAACATTTTTTCCTGAATCTAGCTTGTCCAGTCCTTTTATAATTTTATACGTTTCTATAAGATCCACTTCTAAATTCCAGTGAATACAATCCCAGTCTTTCCAATCTTTCCTCATATGACAATCCCGCCATCCCGGGAATTAACCTCGTGAACCTACGCTGCACTGCCTCAATAGCAAGGATGTCCTTCCTCAAATTAAGTTTTTTTCCATTTTATTCCATTCCATTCCATCAAGCACCAAGCACCTAATCCATGTTATTCTCGTGCTCGGCAACATACTAAGAGTGATTTACGACAGGGCAATTAACCAACCAACCCCCATGCCTGACAAAGTGTCCCACCTATAAAAGAACAAGGTCAATTATCTTTCCATCACCGATGAGGGACACAAAATCCTGGAGTAACTCGGCGGGACAGGCAGCATCTGTGGAGAGAAGATATGAGTGACAATTCGGGTCGAGGCCCATCTTCAGACTTGAGAGTCAGGGGAGAGGGAGTCTAGAGATGTGGAGGGGTAAGGTGTGAAAATGTGAGATCAAAGCAGATGACGGTAAGGAAATGTCGAATGGTTCATTGTTAGCTGAGTGGAAGGTAACATGGAGGCACACAATCAGTAAAATTAATCAGAAGGACAGTGAAACTAGTCAGAGAACTAGGGTGGGGGAGGGACGGAGAGAGATCCTACCATCTTTCCATCAGCATCAGAACTTAGGTGAGGCAGAGATTCCCAAACAGTCTTTCCAGGTGAGACAGAGGTTCCCAAACAGTCTTTCCAGGTGAGGCAAAGGTTCACCTGCACCTCCTCCAACCTCATTTATTGTATCCGCTGTTCCAGGTGTCAACTTCTCTACATCGGCGAGACCAAGCGCAGGCTCGGCGATCGTTTCGCTCAACACCTCCGCTCAGTCTGCCTCAACAAACCTGATCTCCCGGTGGCTCAGCACTTCAACTCCCCCTCCCATTCCCAATCTGACCTTTAAGTCCTGGGCCTCCTCCATTGTCAGAGTGAGGCCCAGCGCAAATTGGAGGAACAGCACCTCATATTTCGCTTGGGTAGAATACACCCCAGCGGTATGAACATTGACTTCTCTCACTTCAGGTAGTCTCTGCTTCCCTTCTCTATCCCCTCCCCCTTCCCAGTTCTCCTACTAGTCTTCCTGTCTCCGACTGCATCCTATCTTTGTCCCACCCTCTCCCCTGACACCAGTCTGAAGAAGGCTCTCGACCCGAAACCTCACCCATTCCTTCTATCCTGAGATGCTGCCTGACCCGCTGAGTTACTCCAGCATTTTGTGTCTACCTTCGATTTAAATTAGCATCTGCAGTTTTTTTTTTCCTATACTTCCAGACCTTATGCCTTTATGCAAGCATTGACAAGAGAGGTGAGGTTAAATTGCCAATGACCTCAGTACAGTAATGCATGGAACTGTGACCCATTAAAACTTTCCACACCCATCAAGCTTGGAGAAGGAATGTGATGCAATTTAGTTTGGAGCCTTTCTCAGCGAGGATCCCACGTTTATTTACATGCCAGTGCCCATTTTACAGATTGCTAATTAACTTATCAACCCGCACCTCTTTGCGATGTGGGAGGTAACCGGAGAACCCAGAGGAAATCTGCGCAGTCACAGGGAAGATGTGCAAAATCCACAGAGGCAGCACCCGCATTTGGGTATTGAGCCCAGGTATTTGGTGCCGTGAGACAGCAGCTCTACCAGCTGTCAGCTTAATCAGAGACGCACATCACCCTGGTAACAATCTCATTTCATCCTTGCCATCGGGAAGAAGGCACTTCCTTTGGAGTGTGGGAGGAAACCGGAGGTCCTGGGGAAAACCCACGCAGGTCACGGGGAGAACGTACAAACTCCGTGCAGACAGCACCCGGAGTCGGGATCGAACCCTGGTCTCTGATGCTGTAAGGCAGCAACTCTACCGCCATGCCGCCCGTTAAAGTAACGTGGGAATGGGTTAGGTTTGTGAGTTGGCATAGTCTTAATAGGTAAAAATGTCTTCGTTCGTAGTGTGAGGAAATATGAAATATAATCCTATACGTTGTTTATATTTTAACCGTGGACGATAGCAAAGCTAATTCAATTGTCTATTGTCTATTGTCTAATATGTGCGCTGCCATCTTAAAGTTTTATGTCTTAAATTACAGCGATCGGACTGGATTGTGATAAAAGCTTGCTAAGTATTTTGAGAATGCGGCATACATTTTGAAAGTGATTTTTGCTTAGTTTAGAGATGCAGCGCGGAAATGGGCCCTTTGGCCCAACAAGTCCGAGCCGACCAGCAATCACCCCGTACACTAGCACCATCCAACAACACACTGGGGACAATTTACAATCTTAATGTCTTAGAAAAATGATTTCAATCCATCCCATGTGTGCAATGATTAAGCAAAAAAACATTTAAAAAATCATTTTTCTAATGATGTGCAATTATTTACAGAGTTGGTGTTCAGGACATATCTGCCCCACGGGCTATTTCATCGCCATTGACCTCCAAACCTCCCCATTACGTTCAGTCAGATCCCATGATGACTACGTAACTGAAATGCTACTTCTGCTCTACCTTGCCTAGTGTTAGGAACTTAAATTCAGCAATGCTAAGAAACAGTTGCTGAGGGGGGAACAAAAATGCTGCAAGTCAGCGTCACTAATTATGGAAACTGGCGTCCTCTGGGGATTATGCATCGCTCAAGCCACTTCCCTCTTTACCCTGTTAATGCAATATATTTCCATCCCTATGTCCCTCAAGCACTTAATCCACTTCCACGTAACGCTTCTGTTTCTCTCAATGGCTGTTTTACAGCAGCAAACTCCGAGTTGTAACCATTCTTCGAGACCTGAAAGTTCTTTCAATTCCCTCTTGGATTTGTTAGTGCCCATATATTTATGACCTCCAGTTGTGAATCTACGCAGGGGAAAACATCTTCATCTACCCTTTCGAACTACATTGTAACTCCGAAGACCTCTTACATATCGCCACCGAGTCTGTTCATTACTGGGGTGAAAAAGAGCCCCAGTCTCTTCATCCCTTCCTGAAGGAGCACAAACCCTCAGACTGACTTTAACATCTATTCTCATTAAATATCGTATGTTCTTGAGGTTGATATAGTGCAATATTCCCAAAGGAACCATAGGCTGGTTAAAGTCACAAAACTCTGTTACTTCAATGACTTCACAATGACCACCAGTCTCGAGACATAAAACGAGGTAGGAAATGCTCTTTTTTTGTGGCACAATGCTTTTTTTTTGTGCTTGCAGGCTTTTATCTAAAACTAGACCAAGTGGACCTGTTGGGCCCAAACCTCTCCTTCATTGGTGCAGCACCCCCTCTTTTCCCCCGCTCCCCCCTCCCCTCTCCACTCTTCGAGACCTGAAAGTTCTTTCAATTCCTTCTTGGATTTGTTAGTGACCATATATTTATCACTTCCAGTTGTGAATCTATGCAAGGGAAAACATCTTCATCTACCCTTTCGAACTACATTGTAATAATTTTCCTATTTAATGCTATGTGTCCATCACATGCAACAGAATTATACCTACCACGCCAGTGCAATGTCAGGCTTATTGTTGTTATCTGAAGAAGGGTCCCAATCCAAAACGACACCTATACATTACCTGAACAGATGCTACCTGACCCATGAACACCTTCACTCAGTGCACCTTGGCCTACGCGAACTCCCGGTTGCCAAACACTGTACCTCCCCTGCCCATTCCCACACTGACCTTTCTATCCTGGGCCTGCACGATTGTCAGGGTGAGGCCAAATGCAAATTGGAGGAACAACACCTTAGTGGTATGAATATTGATTTCTCTAACTTCAAGTAATCTTTGCATCCCCTCTCTCTCCATCCCTCTGTCCCTCCGTCCCTTCTTGATTATTGGATATTTTTAAGGCAGAGATAGACAGATTCTTGATTAGCACTGGAGTCAGAGGTTATGGGGAGAAGGCAGGAGAATGTGGTTAGGAGGGACACAGATAGATCAGCCATGATTGAATGGTGCAGTAGACTTAATAGGCCAAATGGTCTGATTCTACCCCTATCACTTATGACCTTATGACTTATGGCCTCGCCCACCCTAGTCATCGTACTAGTTTCACTGTCATCCTGTTGAGTTTCATTCTCTGTAGAACTCATTACCACCTTCCTCACAGCCAACAATGGACCATTGTGGGTTCCACCTTTCCTTGATCATCGGTGCTGTTTTTGCATATCTCTCATTCATTTGTTCTATATCTCTCTCTCTGTCACCGTCTATATCTCTAGTTTCCCTCTCACCTGACTCTCAGTCTGAAGAAGGGTCTTGACCCGAAACGTCACCCATTCCTTCTCTCCAGAGATGCTGCCTGACCCGCTGAGTTACTCCAACATCTTGTGTCTATCCCTCCTGCACTTTGTGTTTTGTTAATGTGCTTGCTGGGCCGAAGGAGAAAGGAAAACATTTCTGCAAAATAAAAATCGACTGGGGCAACCTTTGAGAATAAACACATTCGCATGTTGGTTCCCTGCCAACCAAATTAACAGAAGCATTAACATTTATTTTTAAAAGTGTTAATAATGTAAGCAATATTTCCGAGATGATTTCAGAGCCATTAGCTCCTTTGATGTGAGTTTTAGATCAACACCCTACTTAAAGCTGGTATGTGATTTATTGGAAGGTACAGGTGCACAGTTGAACAGATGTTCAGGTTGGTTCGTTCACTTTATGTAAGAAACTGTGAGCACTGTAAAATGTGTCATTCTGAACTGAAACAAAATAGAATGATATCATCAGCATAATGCTGAACGGTATGTGCTTGAAATATCCATCAGGATACAGATTGATTCCAGGTCACAGATATCACAGCATTTCATAGAAAGATAGAACGGGAGTGGCACAGGGGTGACGTTACTGCCTTACAGCGTCAGAGACCCGGGTTCGATCCCGACCAAGGCTGCTTGTCTCAACGGAGTTTGTATGGAGTTTCTTCTGACATCTCTGGTTTCCTCCCACAATCCAAAGGTGTACAGGTTTGTAGGCTAATTGACTTGGTAAACTTGTAAATTGTCCCCAGTGTGCCTAGGATAGTGTTAGAGTGCGGGGATCGCTAGCCGGCGTGAACTCGGTAAGCTGAAGGGCCTGTTTCCGTGCTGTATGTCTAAACTGAAGTGCACCACTCAATGTTCTAACAGGCTTACCTCCAATAAGTATATGGTCAACTGGTGGAACCCATCTTCATACCCCAACCCTTCCATCCATGGAGTCAACCCAGTTTACCAGGTCATAAATGTAGGAGCGGAATTGACAATCTTTACTGAACTAAGGAAGTCAGGATTGAACTTGGGTCGTGAGGTCATGAGGTCATAACGTCATAGGTTATAGGAGCAGAATTAGGCCATTCTGCCCATCAAGTCTACTCCGGCATTCAATCGTGCCTGATCTATCTCTCCCTCCTAGCCCCATTCCCCTGCCTTCTCCCCATAACACTTAACACCCGTACTAATCACGAATCTATCTATCTCCGCCTCACAAATCTATCTATCTCCATTGACTGGGCCTCCACAGTTGACTTGCTCTGCAATGTTTCCAATAGAAATAGGTCCTTCCTTCAACCTAGAAATCAAATATGTGCAAAACTCCACATGCAATCTCGACAATGACCGTAACTTTGCCTTAAAACTTCCTTGCTTTCTAACTCCATATACCTTGCAATAGCGACCAACACACCATCAGTCTACCTAATTATTTGCAATACCTGCATTCTAACATTTTGCAATTCATTTACCAGGATCCCAAGATCCCTTTGCACCATAACATTTTGTGGTCACAATCCATTTAATTAACGATTTGCCTTAAATTCTTCATCCTAAAGTGGATTAATTCATGTTTTCCTACTTCTAGTCCAATAGATCACCCTCCCACTTAATCTATATTCTTTGCATCCTCTGAGCTTGCTAATGCATTTGCAATCAGCAAATTTCCTTACAGATCCTTCATCCAAGTCTTTAATGTGGGCGATACATCTGTGTGGCCAAGCGCTGATCCCTGAGGTTTTCCCTTATTTATTAAGCCTCAAGAAAGCCCGAAGTCGGAGTCCCGAAGGCAGTTCGTCATTGTTTACAACCTCGTGTTGGCAGCTCCTGCAACAAGCGCTGGTGCCAAACTGTTACGGCTCTGCTGTTCCTTCGGATCGATCAGCGACGTGGAGAGGGGGGGAGTGCTGCATGGGCAACAGCCTGTCCTTCATATGACATCGCCCAGGCTTGCATCTGGCCACACATCACTGCAAACCTACGCCTACAACCTGGAGAGGACACTCCAGCCACAAGCGACGCTGCTCTAGCCGAGGTGTGGAGCAAGCTGCCAACTAGGATGCATCAGCCATGGTCAGCCATGACCGAGGGGGGCCTAAGAAGAAGAAGAGTCTGAAAAGGCCCTTTTCGACTGATTCTCTGATTAGTTTAGTTTAGTTTAGCTTAGTTTAGAGATACATGCGTGGAAACAGGGCATTCGGCCCACCAAGTCCAAGTCAACCGGCGACCCCCGCACACTAACACTATCCTACACACTAGGGGCAATTTACTATTTTACTGAAGCCAATTCACATAAAAACCTGTACGTCTTTGGAGTGTGGGAGGAAAATGGAGATACGGGAGAAAACCCACGCAGGTCACGGGGAGAAGGCATGAACTCCGTACAGACGGCACCCGTAGTCCGGATTGAACCCGGGCCTCTGGCGCTGTCCGGCAGCAACCCGGCTTACTGCGCCACCGTGCTGCCCCTGCATTCAATACAATACAATATATCTTTATTGTCACTGTACAGGGGTACAACGAGATTGGGAATGTGCCTCCCATACGATGCAATAATTTAGTTAGTTTAAACAGCAGCAACCCAACTAAACAAATTGTAACAGTTTTAAGACAGAACAAAGTGCAAGTAGATCTGTGCCGGATCACTGTGCGATGTGACCATCCGGCTCAGCAGGACCGGTTCATAGCAGCTATGGCCCTGGGTTTGAAGCTGTTCCTGAGTCTGGAGGTTCGGGCGTAGAAGGCCTTGTATCGTCTGCCCGATGGAAGGAGTTCGAACAGACTGTTGCAGGGGTGTGAAGAGTCTTTGTGGATGCTGGTGGCTTTTCTGAGGCATCGTGTGTTGTAGATGCCCTCCAAGTCTGGTAGCTGTGTTCCGATGGTCCTCTGAGCTCTATGGACTACCTGCTGAAGAGCTTTCCTTTCTGCCTCCGTGCAGCTGAGATACCACACAGGGATGCCATGCGTTAGGATGCTTTCTATGGTGCAGCGGTAGAAGGTCGTCAGCAGCTGTTGGGGTAGACCAGACTTTTTCAGTGTTCTTAGGTAGAATAGTCGTTGCTGTGCCTTCTTGACCAGCGCACACTGTATCCGTTAGTTAGCTAATCCTTTATCCATGCTAATATGTTGCTCCCATATTTGATCACACACCCCAGATAAGGGATCTAATGCAATTCTTCATTGTGCTCTGATTTGGAAATTCAGACCTAATTATGTGCCCTCATGTGCCTCGTCGATCTTTTGAAAATGATTTGGTAAAGATTTGGTAGGGCTCAGTGTTGAGGGGCTGAGAGATAATTTTGTTTCGTACAGAGGGTGGTCGGTATACGGAATGAGCTGCCAGAAGAGGTAGTGAGTTTATACTACAACAACATTCAAAAGATATTTGGACAAGTACATGGACAAGAAAGGTTTGGAGTATTCACTGGAGTTTAGAAGGATGAGAGGGGATCTTATAGAAACGTATAAAATTGTAAAAGGACTGGACAAGCTTGATGCAGGAAAAATGTTCCCAACGTTGGGGGAGTCCAGAACCAGAGGACACAGTCTAATATTAAAGGGGAGGCCATTTAAAACTGAGGTGAGATGAAACTTTTTCACCCAGAGAGTTGTGAATTTGTGGAATTCTCTGCCACAGTAGGCAGTGGCGGCCTATTCACTGGGTGATGTTTCGGGTCGAGACCCTTCTCACAAAGTCAACCGTGGTCGCGAGTTCATGTCGATTATGCCGGCCCGGTACAGGGAAAGATGTTGCTTGTTCTCATCGACGCATATTCAAAATGGATTGAAGTGCATATCACAAGTGAATCAACCAGTGACGTCACTATGGACAAGCTTCGCTTTGTGTTCGCGACACATGGCCTTCTGCATACACTGGTTTCTGACAACGGCCCATGTTTCACTAGCGAAAAGTTCGCAACGTTCATGAAAGCGAATGGCATTCGTCACGTCAAAAGTGCGCCATACCATCCAGCAACCAATGGTCTCGCAGAGCGCGCTGTGCAGACGGTGAAGGCAGCGCTCCGCAAAATGTCGGGACCGCTGCAAATGCGTGTCGCTCGATTCCTCACCTCGTATCGTTCAACGGCGCAAACCTCGACAAGCAAACGCCGGCTGAAATGCTGATGAAAAGGAATATTCGCACGCGTTTCAGCATCTCGGTGCCAGATGAAAGAGCGACCATTGGTGACAAACAATTCTCGCAAAAGTTGCACCACGATTCGCGCCCAGCTCGAGAATTCGAGGAGGGAGAGAGCGTGCTAGTGCGTAACTACGCGAGAGGGGAGAAATGGGTACCAGGACGCATCGCAAAGAAGCTAGGTCCTGTCTCGTACCGGATCGAGGTTCACGTCAACGATGTAGAAATCTGGAAACGTCACAAAGACCAGATACTGAAACGCGAAATCGACTCTCCCACAACCAACGAAACGGGAGATTCGATAGATTTCGACATTGGTATGCCCACAGTGCGCGATGAAGACGTCATCGAAAGAAGTGTTGCACAGGAAAACTTAGACGACAGCAACCATGATGACACCGTCGAGGACGAGACATCAGAGCGCAACGAAGAAAGCAATTCAGGGCGTAAGCAGTACTCAAAGCGAAATAGAAAACGACCGGATTACTACGGAGGTTGACAACGGACTTGACTATACGGACTCGGTTATATGGACAATGTAAACGCAACGAAAATTTGGTTATCATTAATGGAAAGGATTGTAGCATGAATACTCTTATTCGGCATTTTGGGGTGGTTAGGTTATTTGGTTGATAGAATTACATTGAAGACGATACTCACATTCAAAATAAGAATTGGATATGTAAACTTTGATTTGGATTTAATTGGACACAAAATGATGCAAATTTTTGGACTTACTTAAATTGGGTTTTGTTATAGAAAAATACTTTGGAAACATAATGGCTAAAAGATCATTATGATATTGGATTGTTTTCTACGTATTAGTATGCTTTAGATGGAAGAAAAGTATCACAATTCTAAGGGGGAGATGTGTGATGTATACATGCAACAATATGGTAAAGCTGCCATGCGCATTGCGAAAATACACAGAGAGTTAAAATGGCGATCTTGTGTCCAGACGTGTGCTGTTTTGGTCTCCCACTCAATGCGTGCTTTTTGAGAATGATACTGTGCAAACTTGGTATACAGGAAATAATGGACTTGTGACCCATGCTCACTGTGATTAGAGTTGAAATTGGGTTAATTAATTAATTCCATTGTACGAAACTGAGCTTTCAGAGATTACAGTTTGTTGATGGTGCAGTCGAGAAAATTACGTTGAAATTATAGTTGGTAATGTTATTGTCCAACTCTTTAATAAGTTGATTTCAGAATTAATTTCCCGAACAATTGGAGAGGAGGTTATCTAATTTTATCATCCATTAGAAAGGAGTTTTGTATGCTAGACATTTGCAAACTACAAACTGCACAGTGGAGCATCGGTAGAGTTGCTGTCTTAGACAATAGACAATAGACTATAGGTGCAGGAGGAGGCCATTCTCAATCAGTACCCCGTTCATGCCTTCTCCCCATACCCCCTGGCTCCGCTATCCTTAAGAGCTCTATCAAGCTCTCTCTTGAAGACATTCAGAGAATTGGCCTCTACTGCCTTCTGAAGCAGAGAATTCCACAGATTCACAACTCTCTGACTGAAAATGTTTTCCCTCATCTCAGTTCTAAATGGCCTACCCCTTATTCTTAAACTGTGGGCCCTTGTTCTGGACTCCCCCAACATTGGGAACATGTTTCCTGCCTCTAACATGTCCAACCCCTTAATAATCTTATATGTTTTGATAAGATCCCCTCTCATCCTTCTAAATTCCAGTGTATACAAGTCTAGTCGCTCCAGTCTTTCAACATATAACAGTCCCGCCATTCCGTGAATTAACCTCGTAAACCTACGCTGCACACCCTCAATAGCAAGAACCTCTTACAGCGCTTGAAGTGACGGAGAGCCGGGTTCAATCCAGACTATGGATGCTGTCTGTTATGGAGTTTGCACCTTCTCCCTGTGACTACACGGGTTTTCTCCGAGATCTTCGGTTTCCTCCCACACACCAAAGAGGTACAGGTTTCTAGGTTAATTGGCTTGGTGTATGTGTCTAACTGTCCCTCGTGTGCGTAGGACATTGTTCATGTGCGGGGATCGCTGGTCGGTGCGGACTCGGTGGGCTGAAGGGCCTGTTTCCGCGGTGTAACCTCGAAACTAAACTATAAATTAAACATCACCGGCTGTGATTTCTATCGCAGTCTGTGGGTATGAGGAATGGCTTGTTCAAAGATGAGGTAGAAGAGAAAGGTTAACAGATTGCTTTTTCAAATGGAATTGAAATCTAATCACTTACATACCTCTCCAAATCATAAACACACCAAGCAGAAATAGTGCTTACTTCTACATTTGTGTAACTTGGAGGTATTAAACATGACAGATCGTCCCCTCAATGTGATTATCGGTGACATTTCAAGGTAAAATTCAATGAAATGTGGGCTCAAGAAATATCCTACCAACATGAACTTTGTAAGAGTTTGATTTTCATCAGGTCTTCACTGTGCAATTTGCAATCCTCTCTTCCACTTCTATAAAAGAAAAGAGTTGCATTTATATAATGCTTACACTGACTTCAGAAAGTTCCAAACTACTTTCCAACAATGAAATACTTCTGAGGTATGAGGGGAATCAAGGCTTGTCAGCAGCTGTTCCATCTCAATTACATTGATAGAAACATAGAAACATAGAAACATTGAAAATAGGTGCAGGAGGAGGCCATTTGGCCCTTCGAGCCAGCACCACCATTCATTGTGATCATGGCTGATCATTCACAATCAGTAACCTGTGCCTGCCTTCTCCCCATATCCCTTGATTCCACTCGCCCCTAGAGCTCTATCTAACTCTCTTTTAAATTCATCCAGTGAGTTGGCCTCCACTGCCCTCTGTGGCAGTGAATTCCACAAATTCACAACTCTCTGGGTGAAAAAGTTTCATCTCACCTCAGTTTTAAATGCCCCCCCCCTTTATTCTTAAACTGTGGCCCCTGGTTCTGGACTCGCCCAACATTGGGAACATTTTTCCTGCATCAAGCTTGTCCAGTCCCCCTTTAATTTTATACGATAGAAAGATGTTCCCAGGAATTTACGAAGATGTTGTCAGGATTCAAGGACCTGAGCGATAGGGAGAGGTTGAGCAGGCTGCGTCTCTATTCCATGGAGTGCAGGAGGAATCTGTCAAGAAACACAGAGTGACTGAGTGAAGGTGTGGTGGGGAGAATTGTGTGTGCACTGGATGGCCAGAGGGAGGGGGAAGAGAAGAGACCCGAAAAAGGATATTACTTGAAATTGGAGAATTCAATATTCATCCCATTCGGTTAATGCTCCAGGTGTATGTTCAGCATAGGGAGGCACAGTGGTGCAGCAGTAGGGTTGCTGCCTCACAGCGCCATACACCTGGGTTGGATCCTGTCTACAGGTGCTGTCCGTGTGGAGTTTGTACGTTCTCCCTACGACTGCGTGGTTTGTTTTCCGGTTGACTCGGTTTCCTTCCACCCTTCCAAAGCCGTACAGGTTTATAGGATAATTGGCTTCTGTAAATTGTAAAAACGTCCCGAGTGTGTGTCGGATAGCGCTAGTGTACGGGGTGATTGCTGATCGGTGCGGACTCGGTGGGCCGAAGGGCCTGTTTTCATGCTGTATCTCTAAAGTACCCAAAATGAAGAAACGTGAAACCTCAAAATTTAAAAGCTGACAAGCCTGGCATGGTATAAATTCATAAGGAAAAATATCCAAAGAGCCAAAAATGTAAAGGGTCTCGACCCAAAAGGTCACCTGCTCCTTTTCTCCAGAGATGCTGCCCGACCTACTGAGTTACTCCAGCTCCTTTGTCCCGCCCCCCTGACATCAGTCTGAAGAAGGGTCTCGACCCGAAACGTCACCCATTCCTTCTCTCCCGAGATGCTGCCTGACCTGCTGCGTTACTCCAGCATTTTGTGAATAAATCGATTTGTACCAGCATCTGCAGTTATTTTCTTATACTATTTTTTGTGTGTGTCCCTGATCTCTCTGTTTGTCCAGCAGACTGCCTCTACAATGGCCGTAAGCTCAAGTAGAGAATCAAGTTGTAAGCGTGCAACAATATTCGACCCTCTGTACTGTTAATGAGGTATTTAGTAAACGTGGTGAAGAGCAAACAGCTTGAAACTGATCTCTTTGAGATTCTATTCGGCATTTGTGCCGAGCTCGGACAATGGCAATTTATAAGCAGCCACTGTTTTCCATGATAAGGCAATTTCTTTCCAACTTTTGCCTGAACCCAGTGCCCTCATTCCTGCTTCGATGGGAACTTTTTGTCTGTCCAATGCTTTCTGGTTGTTAAGATTTATTGACCACATTATCTCTGCTGTCTAACTCAGTTACAGCTCCGAAAGATTGCGAGCCATGAACTCAATTTCTGTATATTTTTATTATTACGTTTCATCTCGACAGATTATTGTGGGTATATTATCTACCTATATATATATATATATATATCCTACAGATGCTGCTGTTTGAAAGAAATTGCACTGTAATTGGTGGAGTGATCACTTCGTTGACGATTGGCGGTTTAGTTCTGCAAGTTATTTTTCAACTAGTGTCATATTGCATCTTTTAGGAAAAAAAAAAAGACTTTTATCTATGGAACATTGTTCTTTTTGACCTCTCTCCTGTTTTTTTTAAACTGAAATATATGTTTGCTTCCTCAGCTCAGAGATACAGCGTGGAAACAGGCCTTTCGGCCAACTGAGTCCGCACCAGCCAGCGGCACCCTGTGCCCTAGCAGCATGCTATGCACACTGGGGATGATTTACAATCTCTTTGCCAAAGCCAATTAACCTACAAACCTGTGGGAGAGCACCTGGAGACAACCCACGCAGTCACAGGGGGGAACGCACAACACAAAGAGGTACAGGTTTGGAGGTTAATTGGCTTTGGTAAAAGTTGTAAATTTTCTGCCTTACAGCACTTGTAAGAAGACCCGGTTTCGATCCCGACTACGGGTGCTGTCTGTACGGAGTTTGTACATAGAAACATAGAAACATCGGTGCAGGAGTAGGCCATTCGGCCCATCGAGCCTGCACCGCCATTCAATATGATCATGGCTGATCATCCAGCTCAGTAACCTGTACCTGCCTTCTCTCCATACCCCCTGATCCCTTTAGCCACAAGGGCCACATCTAACTCCCTCTTAAAAATAGCCAATGAACTGGCCTCAACTACCTCCTGTGGCAGAGAATTCCACAGACTCACCACTCTCTGTGTGAAGAAATGTTTTCTCATCTCGGTCCTAAAAGACTTCCCCCTTATCCTTAAGCTGTGACCCCTGGTTCTGGACTTCCCCAACATCGGGAACAATCTTCCCGCATCGAGTCTCTCCAACCCCTTAAGAATTTTGTATGTTTCAATAAGATCCCCCCTCAGTCTTCTAAATTCCAGCGAGTATAAGCCTAGTCTATCCAGTCTTTCTTCATATGAAAGTCCTGCCATCCCAGGGATCAATCTGGTGAACCTTCTCTGAACTCCCTCTAAGGCTAGAATGTCTTTCCTAGCCTTCTCCCCATGACCTGAGTGGGTTTTTTCCAAGATCTTTGGTTTCCTCCCACTCTCCAAAGACGCACAGGTGTGCAGGTAAATTGGCTTGGTAAATGTAAAAATTGTCTTGAGTGTGCTTAGGATAGTCTTAGTGTGCGGGGATCATTGGTCGGCGCGCAGCCGGTGGGCCGGAGGGCCTGTTTCCGCGCTGTACCTCTAAACTAAACTATAAACCAAACAAAGCACGCAAACTCTGTACAGGCAGCACCCGTAGTCAGGATCGAACCTGGGTCTCTGGCGCTGTGAGGCAGCAACTCGACCACTGCGCCATCGTGCCGCACGCACATGTCACTTCATATCTCACCAAAGAGGCAATTGCCAGTTGCAGCCTTATTAATGTTTCTGGAGTAGTTTGTCACTGGCAAGGATTTATCGTCCAAAACACAAGTTGCTGGAGGAATTCTACCCTCACAAGACCTAGAGTGCCGACTGGACTTTCTAAAAATGGCTCCAAAGCCTGGCGCCTCTTGCATCTGGACTATTTCTGTACGCTTTGCCAATCGGGGATTGTGCTTAGGTATGGAAATACTTTACTGACCTGTGTGTAAGAAAATAATATTGACTGCGTGTTTGCACATGTGGCAATAGAGCATCATCGAACCATTGAACCATGTGAATGAAAGTGGTCCAATTTGAGATTGGCCCCTCATCTCCAAACAATGTCACATGAGGAAATTAATTGGCCATCGAATTTCTTCCCGTTTTAGCTGTGCACAAACTGGTCGCCACATTTTCTGACAGAATAAAGATTACTACGACTCAGAAAGAAGACATTGCGGTATACTTCATCGCCTGTTGAGGACTGGGGGAGAGGATACACAAGTGCAAATCTCATTTTTGTTCTTTTGTTTTTGAAGCCCTTATATTAATTTTACAATCTTGTGTTATATACTTTGTGGCCTGTTTACTTTCCCAAATCTTTAAAATATATGTGCTTGCAATTGCATTGTAAGCGAGATAAAATTACAATTAGTAGATGTACTTGACTTGGCGCCTTGCTACTAAATCATCTGTCACGTTTAATATAAGCGGATGCCGCCGTGCACATAATATGGAATGCACGTTGTCTCTGCTAAACCGTATAAGACAACATCCAACACAATTAATGAGAAAATACCCTTGATCCTACAATGAAGTTGAGGCTGGGACTGTCCCAACGATTAAGAGACAGTCAGACAGGGTACATGGATAGGACAGGTTTGGAGGGATATGGACCAAGCGCAGGCAGGTGGGACTCGTGTAGCTGGGACATGTTGGCCGGTGTGGACGAATAGGGCTGAAGGGCCTGTTTCCACAATGTATTGCTATGACTCTATGACTCTAATGGACATTTTATAAATGTAGATCGGAGCTATGCCGCTCCTCTCTCTGATCAATCAGTCTACCAACCTCCTGCATCAAAGCAGGGCTATGCGCTTAATTGATATCAGTAGACAATAGGTGCAGGAGGAGGCCATTCGGCCCTTCGAGCCAGCACCGCCATTCAATGTGATCATGGCTGATCATTCTCAATCAGTACCCCGTTCCTGCCTTCTCCCCATGCCCCCTGACTCCGCTATCCTTAAGAGCTCTATCTAGCTCTCTCTTGAATGCATTCAGAGAATTGGCCTCCACTGCCTTCTGAGGCAGAGAATTCCACAGATTTACAACTCTCTGACTGAAAAGGTTTTTCCTCATCTCCGTTCTAAATGGCCTACCCCTTATTCTTAAACTGTGGCCCCTTGTTCTGGACTCCCCCAAAATTGGGAACATGTTTCCTGCAGCTAACGTGTCCAACCCCTTAATAATCTTATACGTTTCAATAAGATCTCCTCTCATCCTTCTAAATTCCAGTGTATACAAGCCTAGTCGCTCCAGTCTTTCAACATATGACAGTCCCGCCATTCCGGGAATTAACCTAGTAACCTAGTGGATATCCTTTCCACTTTATTTCAGAAGCCTTTTTTTTTTTTCTATTGTTCCTCCTCTGTACATCTTCAAGTGATCTCGCCCAAATATTTATTTCTGGTGAGAATTAACCTAGAAACGCAGAAACATAGACAATAGGTGCAGGAGTAGGCCATTCGACCCTTCGAGCCAGCACCGCCATTCAATATGATCATGGTTGATCATCCAAAATCAGTGCCCCGTTCCTGCTTTTTCCCCATATCCCTTGATTCCGTTAGCCCCAAGAGCTATATCTAACTTTCTCTTGAAAACATCCAGTGAATTGGCCTCCATTGCCTTCTGTGGCAGAGAATTCCACAGATTCACAACTCTCTAGATGAAATCAAGATACTGAAAGTGTAAATTTAATTAGATTATTTACCCTATGAAAGCTGGAGGAATTTCTTTAGCCAGAGGGTGGTGAATGTGTGTAATCCATTGCCACAGATAGTGGTGGTGGCCAAGTCAATGTTTATAAAGTGGAGAATGATAGTTCATAAATTCATGTTCGTATGTGATAGGAGCAGAATTAGGCCATTCGGCCCATCAAGTCTACTCCGCCATTCAACCATTGCTGATCTATTTCTCCCTCTTAACCCCTTTCTCCTGCCTTCTCTCCATAACCCCTGGCACCTTTACTAATCAAGAATCTATTTATCTCTGCCTTAAAGATATCCACTGACTTGGCCTCTACTGCCTTCTGTGGCAAAGAATTCCACTGATTCACCACCCTTTGACTAAAGAAATTTCTCCTCATCTCCTTCCTAAAAGAAAGTCCTTTAATTCTGAGGCTATGACCTCTAGTCCTAGATTCTCCCACTGGAGGATACATCCTCTCCACATGAATCATTTTGTTTATAGATCACGTATACCTTCTTGACCTCCCACGGCAAATGTATGGCATGATTTGGATAACTAGAAGGCATTTGATGTATCCAGCTGAGCGGATTACAACTTCCATGCACAATGTTTCAGATAGATATTGGTTGCTATGACTTCAAATCCAATCTGCACTGGCCTTCACTTGCCACGATGTCATTAAACCACTTCTCCGTTTAAAACTGTTACAATCCTCTGCAATGGGATTTATTTTCAAATAAGTTAACTAATTAACTAACTAAACAAATGGAGCGGCACGGTGGCGCAGCGGTAGAGTTGCTGCCTTACAGCGTCTGAGAGCCGGGTTCGATCCTGAGTAAGGGTGCTGTCTGTACAGAGTTTTTGTACGTTCTCCCCGTGACCCAGCGGGGGTTTTTCCCAGGAGCTCCGGTTTTCTCCCACATTCCGAAGATGTACAGGCTTGTAGGTTAACTGGGTTCGGTTAAAAAAAAATTGTCCCTAGTGTATATCGGATAGTGTTAGTGTGCGGGGATAGCTGGTCGGCGCGGACTCGTCGGGCTGAAGGGCCTGTTTACGCGCATGGAGTCATGACTCCATGATTCTATAACTCTATGAAATAAATCCTTTTGGTATTCACCTGATTCAGTTGATTCAAAGGTCACAAAGGGACAATTTAGTAAGACCATGACTATACTGATTGGCTTCAAAAACCATAGCTGGGGGATGAAGAATTCAAAATCAATTGAACAAATCTGGAAAGAAAAGCTAAACGAAACTAAAAATTTTGTGACTCTGTTTTGCTTGCTTTGACTTCTGGACAAGCCTCAACAAGAATTAAAAGGCTCCATAATTGGAAAAGGTTATTGAGGTCACGTTGTGAGTTTCCTTGACGTTGGTTTAATTGGACCTGTGTGATGTTTCAATTCCAAGGATCGGAGCAACCGTTCGGCAAAAATTATATTTGAATCCATTATTAGTATTAACACAACTGAGCATAATCTTTTATTTTTACAAAAGAGCTGTGAAACCTGATACAAGGAGGTACTTCAAGAATTCAGAACACATAACAAGACCTTACAAAGCACTGTTATAAATAAACGTAAGGCTGTAGCAGTCATTTTAAATCCAGCATCTTAGCACTTCAGTCATGTTCTGGAACTGAAAAAGGTTTTAGATTCTTACAAATTTGTCAATTGTTGGCTTTAAATGTCATTGTTACTATTTACCAGTTAAAGACCAACGGAATAATAAAGGGCAAGTTATGGTAGTAATTAGAGCATTTAAATAGAAAACTATCTACTCACAGCGGACTGTTACACTTGTAAGTCCTGACATTATTAATAATTACAATTAATTAATTAGTTAGGCCACAGCTAGAGTACGTTGTACATTTCTTGTCACCACAGCACCACAGAGGAATGACAGCAATAGAGAACATAGAGAGGAAATTTATAAGGAGATTACCAGGGTTAGAGAATTATAGTTAAGAGTAAAGTTTGGCTATGCCGGGATTGTTTTCTTTGGAGTGTAGGACTCTGAAAGGAAACTTAAAGGGCCTGTGCCACTTAGGCGATTTTAAGGCGACTGCCAGCGACTAGGTTGGCGTCAAACGTTTGCCGGGGTGTCGCGGGCATGATCATGAGTAGTCTTCAATGAATCGTAGCGGATCTCGGCGCATCGCGGAAAAGTTTAGATAGAAATTTCTCGGCGACAGCTGGCTTGTCGCCAGGTATCGTAACTTATTGCGGGCGCTGTCGCATGCTGTCCCCAGGTTTGCTAGGTTGTCACAGATGCATTTAGAAGCACGTAATATTAAATTAAGAAAAGGCATTTGAAGATACCAGAAGATAGTTTTGTTTAGCCAATTTATTTACCGATCAGGACATTTCACAGGTAGATTGGAGGCGACAGTTTGACGGTCAGGTAAGCGCGGGAATTTTGCGATGTTTCCGAAAACGGTGTAATCTCTTAGCCAGGTGCTAGTTTCACAAGAAAAGTAACTTGTATTGACCCGACTCGGCATTGTCGTGGTCATTGTCGTAGGGTAAAAGAAAATTTTGGCGATCTGCTAAGACTTTGACAGTTGCCGGCAGTTGCCTAAAACATCGCGTAACTGGGACCTGTATAAAACTGTGGTGAACCAAGGCAAGTTAAACAGAAAGGATCCATCACCTTAGCAGAGCGGTCAGAAACTAGGGAAGGCTGGCTGAAGTTAAAGGATTTGACAGGTGTTGAGAAAATATGATTTCTCTCAATGGATGCTGAGATTCTAAAACTCACTGACCGAGAGAGTGGTGGAGGCAGAAACTCTCACCACATTTAAAACAGTCCCTGGGTGAGCTCTTGTAGAGTCCTTGAGTATGGAGCCCAGGAACTTGGGAAGTGCATTACCTCAAGTCCAACAAGGATTCAATGGGCTGAATGGCCTCTTCCTCTGCCATACATTACAATGGTTTTATACAGACAGTTTTTATTACATCTTAATTTCCTTTGTATCTGGGCAGAACAGTGGAGCAGCTGTAGATTTGCTGCCTCACAGCGCCAGAGACCCGTGTTCGATCCTGACCATGGGTACTGTCTACATAGAGTTTGCACGTTCGCGCTGTGACCGCGTGGACTTTCTCCGGGTTCTCCGCTTTCCTCCCACATTCCAAATTCATGCAGGTCTACAGGTTAAGTGGCTTCTTTAAATGTTCCCCAACGTTTAGAATAGAACTAGTGGACGGGTGATAAGTGGTCGGCACGGCCTCGGTGGGCCGAAGGGCCTGTTTCCACGCTGTATCACTAAACTACACTAAACTAAACTAAACTAAACTAAACTAAACTAAACTAAACTAAACTAAACTAAACTAAACTAAACTAAACTAAACATAACCTAACCTACCCAGCAATGGTCTCGATTTAAGTACAGGATTGATAGATCGTCGATCAAGTTTACTCCAGTAAGCAACAGTCATGCATGAAGTGTGTAATTCCTGCACCTTTTACATTTCTGCGCCATTTATTCTGTGGTCCCTCTAAATGAAAGCATCGCCATTGTGCCATTCCACATCGGATTTGGATTGAAGCGATATACTAACATGGAAACAAGGTTGAAATGACCTAGACATGTTTAATATATTTCCACAAAATGGTTTCTCACGGTTAACGTCGTAAGATGTCAATACAGTTCATTGTGCTGAGCAAGAAAAACAAGCAAAATCAAAGTGAGTCTGCAACTTGCCTAAATAGGTTATAAGGTTGATGGTGTAAGGGTGGGCCCGGTGGAGTTACAGAGCCAGAGACCCAGGTTCGATCCTGACAACGGGTGCTGTCTGTATGGAGTCTGTGTGGAGTTTGCACGCACTCCCCATGATCTGCGTGGGTTTTCTCCGGGTGCTCTGGTTTCCTCCCACATACCAAAGACGCACAGGTTGTAGACTAATCGGCAGGGTAAAATTGTAAATTGTTCCTGGTGTGTGTGCAGGATAGTGTTCGTGTGCGGGGATCGCTGGTTGGCATTGACTTGGCGGGCCGAAGAGCCTGCTTCCGCGCTGTAACTCTAAACTAAACGAAGATGCTTTTGTTTTGATCCGATAGCTCTAATTCTTTCGGAAATCTTTGACAGTCAGAACCTTTTTCCCAGGGTCAACATGTGCGTTACTAGAGGGCATAGATATAAGGTGAGAGGTGGTAAGTTTAATGGAGATGTGTGGGGCAAGTTCTTTTCCCCAGAGAGTAGTGGGGACCGGAAACGCATTGCCAGGGTGACGATGGAGGCAGTTAAGAGGCTTTTGGACAGGCACATAGAAGTGCAGGGAATAGAGGGATATGGATCGCGTGCAGCCAGATGAGATCAGTTGAAACTGGCATCATGTTCGAGACAGACATTGTGGGTCGAAGAGCCCGAACCCGTGCTTTACTGTTATCTGTTCTCAGAAATGGGTTCTAAAGAAATGTTCTAAGTTATGGGGAGAAGGCGGGAGAATGGGGTTAGGAGGGAGACATAGATCAGCCATGACTGAATAGCGGAGTAGACTTGATGGGCCGAATGGCCCTAATTCTGCTCCTACCTCTTATGATCTTAAGAAATAAAATCTGACTGCCTTTCTATCGACTGCGCTGATCGAATTTCAACTTTTCTTGGAATATTTCTGTCCAATTACAGCCAAACACAGATCGGAAGTACGTTATCGAAATGCTAACTTGATTGCAGGATGAGGGGGGGGGGGGGAATAAATTGAACATTGTCACTTGAAACAATCGCAGAAGATCACTGAATATTCCCGATGTTGGGGGAATATGTTCCCGATGTTGGGGGATTCCCGAACCAGGCGCCACAGTTTAAGAATTAGTGGTAGGTCGTTTAGAATGGAGATGAGGAAAAACCTTTTCACTCAGAGAGTTGTGAAGCTGTGGAACTCTCTGCCTCAGAAGGCAGTGGCGGCCAATTCAATAGACAATAGACAATAGGTGCAGGAGGAGGCCATTCGGCCCTTCAAGCTAGCACCGCCATTCAATGTGATCATGGCTGATCATTCTCAATCAGTACCCCGTTCCTGCCTTCTCCCCATACCCCCTGACTCCGCTATCCTTAAGAGCTCTATCTAGCTCTCTCTTGAATGCATTCAGAGAATTGGCCTCCACTGCCTTCTGAGGCAGGGAATTCCACAGATTCACAACTCTCTGGCTGAAAAAGTTTTTCCTCATCTCAGTTCTAAATGGCCTACCCCTTATTCTTAAACTGTGGCCCCTTGTTCTGGACTCCCACAACATTGGGAACATGTGTCCAACCCCTTAATAATCATATACGTTTCGATAAGATCTCCTCTCATCCTTCTAAATTTCAATTCCCTGGATGCTTTCAAGAGAGAGTTAGATAGAGCTCTTAATGATAGCGGAGTCAAGGGAAATGGGGAGAGGGCAGGAACGGGGTACTGATTGTGGATGATCAGCCATGATCTTGGTGAATGGCGGTGCTGGCTCGAAGGGCCGAACGGCCTACTCCTGCACCTATTGTCTATAATAAAAGAGTTCTTCCTATCAAAGTTGCAACTATCGAAAGTTGCAACATCAAAATTCCTAAAGTCATATTATTCCAACAGTCCGATGTAGCTCCAGCATTTTTTTTTCTTTTTGTAAATTGCTCAACTGTTGCAGTCAATGTATAAAATAATGCTATGGAAATAAATAGGATTATTGGCTTTGGACCAATTAAAACTGAAGGGTTCAACATTCAATCGTTGCTCCTAATTCCTTGTTAAATTCTGTAAAGAAAAAGAGCGCTTCTACTCCCCTGAGCTCACCCACCATTAACAAGAAAAAGTAAGTTCTGCCTCATCCCACAATGTGCACTGGTTATATGGAGCGTACTGGATCTTTGTGCTAATGTTTGGCCACTTAGTCAGAAGAGTTTGCAGTTAACTGGTGGTTGGCATCGAGCGCTGGGCTGCCTGTCGTATTCTGTTGTTGCTGTTATTCCGTCGCTGGCGTGGGTGGGGAGGGGTGGGGGCGTGAGAAGGGGCCTGGGTCGCCCTCAGATGAAGTATTCCTTCCTGCTCTCGCTAACAGAGTCCTGCACGTTGGCGCCGTTCTTCAATGTGGCGTCTGCGGCCTCGGCGTAATCCGCCCCCTTGGTCTCGTTGGTGCGGTACGTGCCCTTGTGCGTGTACAACAAGCGCCCCATCACGGCCGACACGCAGAGAGTGACGAAGATCACCACCGCGATCACACCTGTGGGCGAGAAGGAACAAAGTCAACGCAGGCAGATAAGCACAACATGGTGGAGAGCAACGCAGGGCGGGACAGGCAGCAGCATCTCTGGAAAGGAAGGAACGGGTGTCGCTTCGGGTGGAGAACCTTCTTCAGACTGAGAGTCGGGGGGGGGGGGGGGGGGGGGTTGGGTGGGGGAGGGAAACGAGAGATACAATAGACAATAGACAATAGGTACAGGAGTAGGCCGTTCGGCCCTTCGACCAGCACCACCATTCAATGTGATCATGGCTGATCATTCTCAATCAGTACCCCGTTCCTGCCTTCTCCCCATACCCCCTGACTCCGCTATCCTTAAGAGCTCTATCTAGCTCTCTCTTGAATGCATTCAGAGAATTGGCCTCCACTGCCTTCTGAGGCAGAGAATTCCACAGATTCACAACTCTCTGACTGAAAAAGTTTTTCCTCATCTCAGTTCTAAATGGCCTTCCCCTTATTCTTAAACTGTGGCCCCTGGTTCTGGACTCCCCCAACATTGGGAAAATGTTTCCTGCCTCTAACGTGTCCAACCCCTTAATAATCTTATACGTTTCGATAAGATCCCCTCTCATCCTTCTAAATTCCAGTGTATACAAGCCCAGTCGCTCCAGTCTTTCAACATACGACAGTCCCGCCATTCCAGGAATTAACCTAGTAAACCTACGCTGCACGCCCTCAATATACACCTCGACTTTCTTATTCGGTTTAGATTTATTATTGTCATGTGTCGGCCAACAACCACCCATGCACTAGTTTAGTTTAGTTTAGAGATGCAGTGTCACAGCCTCAGAATTACGGACGGGTAAGGTGTGAAAACGAGTGTTCAAAGATTATTAAGATCAAGGAAAATGCAGGATGGATCAATGTTGTCTAGGGGAAGGTGACAACGAGGCATACAATGTAACATTTAATCAGGCGGAAAATCAGTGGTCGGAGAGCTAGGATGGGGAAGGAATGCAGAGAGACGGAAAGGAAGGGTTACATGAAGTTAGAGAAGTCAATGGTCATACCACTGGGTTGTAAGCTGCCCGAGCGAGAGGCAAGTTAGGAGAAGATATAATAACAGACAAGGCAGTCTGATCAGACAAACATTCAGGTAGTGCAATAGTGAACAGTAGGCACAACACTTTGAATATGAAGGGCCTGGATTGAGTGAAAGGCCTAGATAGAGTGAATGTGGAGAGGGTGTTTCCACTGGTGGGAGAGTCTAGGACCAGAGGTCACAGCCTCAGAATTAAAGGGCGCTCTTTTAGAAAGGAGGTGAGGAGGAACTTCTTTGATCAGAGGGGAGTTAATCTGTGGAACTCGTTACCACAGAGGGCTGTGGAGGCCAAGCCAGTGGATATATTTAAGGCAGAGATAAACAAATTATTGATTAGAACGGGTGTCAAGGGTTATGGGGAGAAGGCAGGAGAATGGTGTTCGGAGGCAGAGATCAGCCATGATTGAATGGCATAGTAGACTCGATGGGCCGAGTGGACTAATTCCACTCCTATAACTTGTTAACTTGTGTGAACTGTAATATTCACGATACCATCACAAGGTAGAGGCCACACATTTGCAGTTATGCCAAAGAATCTTTAGATCATTTAGAACTGTCAACAATTGTTGAGTTGGTAAAAAGCCCTCGGTGAGAGTGCTGAGATAATTGTATATAACTAGAATTATGCATCAATACGTGGTTAGCCTGGAAGAGAAATGCTGGGAAGTTTTAATTTACATTTCGCACAAGAGAAGTAATTAAAATTGTAGTTCCACTGAATCTGCTCACTCTATTGGAATTCCACATATCCCGATCACTTCAGAGACCCTAAGTCAGCGTTCATGGCCCATTCCAAACACCTTGAGTGACTACGGGCGCCGTCTGTACGAAGTTTGTACGTTCTCCCCGTGACCTGCGTGGGTTTTCTCCGAGATCTTCGGTTTCCTCCCACACTCCAAAGATGTACAGGTATGTCGGTTAATTGGCTGGGCAAATGTAAAAAATGTCCCTAGTGGGTGTAGGATAGTGTTAGTGTGCGGGGATCGCTGGGTGGCACGGACCCGGTGGGCCGAAGGGCTTGTTTCTGCGCTGTATCTCTAAATCTAAAAAATCTAAAATCTAAAAACTTCAAACTGACATTCCAAAAGCCTATAGGACAGAGGAGCAGAATTAGGCCATTCGGCCCATCGAGTTTGTTCCACCATTCAATCGTGGCTGATCTATTTTTCCCTCTCGCCCCCATTCTCCTGCCTTCTCCCCATAACCTATGATGCCCTTACTAATCGGGGACCTATCTATCTCTGCTTTAAAAATACCCAATGATTTATCCTCCACAGCCATCTGTGGCAATGAATTCCACAGATTCACCTCCTTCTGGCTAAAGAAATTCCTCTTCATCATAAGGCCACAATTAGGCCATTCGGCCCATCAAGTTTGCTCTGCCATTCAATTATGCCTAATCTACCATTCCCTCTTAACCCCAATCTCCTGCCTTCTCGCCATGACCCCTGACACCCGTACTGATCGAGAACCTATCTATCTCTGCTTTAAAAATACCCAATGATTTGTCCTGCACAGCCGTCTGTGGCAATGAATTCCACACATTCACCTCCCTCTGGCTAAAATAATTCCTCATCATCCCCTTTCTAAAGCTATGTCCTTTTATTCTGAGGCCATTCCCTCTGGTCCAGTACTCTCCAGCTACTGGTAACATATTCTGGAAACATTCTGGTGAAATTCTCAGCAACTTCTGGACTTTCGGAGCTGCAATTTTTTTCAGAAAAGATCAAGTGACTACAGTTTTTAAGAGATCAGAAGCTTCAGAATGCCCTCAGGTCACAAGAAACCTTTCTAACTGTTAAAATGAAGGCTGATAGTGCTGGATACATACAGTGGGTTAGGCAGTATCAGTTGAAAGAGAAACAGAACTAATATTTCAGTTCAAGGACACTTCATCAGAACTGGCTAAATGGAAACACATCCTGAAATGTTACCACATTTTCGTCAGATACCGACTTGGAAATAGTTTCCAGTATTTTCCGTTTCTATTTCATAGTTCAGGCATTCACAATGTTTCAATTTTCACCTTCTAATGACTAGCATTTTCTCCCAGGGTATCAGAAGCAGACATAAATTGAGGAGTCTTGCTTAAAGAATCTTTAGACTTTAGGCATTAGAGATAGAGGGTGGAAAAAAAACCCTTCTGCCCAGCGGTCACCCCACGATCCTACACACTAGGGACAATTATACCTTAGCCTATTAAACTACAAACCAGAGCACCCGGAGAAAACCAACGCAGGTCACAAGGAGGTCGTACAAACTTCGTACGGACAAGCACACCAATGTCATGATCGATCCCGGGTCTCTGGCGCTGTATGGCAGCAACTCTACACCATTGTGCTGCCCCCTAAGCTTGGTGACTCTGTTTCTCGAATGGTATAAAACATGATGGGCTCAATGGCCACCTTCCACGTTATGAATTTTCTATGATTTTATGAGTTTCATGCTACAATACTTTCAGGAATAATCGCCACCCCCAACCGTCCCCCCCCCCCCTCCCTCCCCCCCTCCGCCCCCCCCCTCCCCCCCTCCTTTCTCCCCACTGCAGGGACTTGTCCACTTAATCCACAGTTCCAAAATCCTCCTTACAAAGATCCCCCCCCCCCCATGACTCTCAGTCTGAAGAACCCTAAACGTCACCTATTCAATTTCTCCGGAGATGCTGCCTGACCCGCTGAGTTACTCCAGCTTTTTGCGTCCATCTGCATTCCAAAATCAATCCTGGCTGATTCCGACAAGTATTCTGAGTTAGATCCACTTTTCAAAACTATCTGGGTCACCCTTGAAGAAAAATGCAAGGAGCTGCCAGACCGGACAAGGCTCGTGTCGCTGTGAAGCAGACCATCAAATTCCTCCAAATCACATCAGATCTCCCTCATGACCTCTGTAGGGAAACTGCAGTGAAATGAATGAATCTTCAAATACAATTGCAAGACTTTCTGAGGAAGCCGCGCAAAGTGTTCTTACATGTCGAAATAAACTCCGACGTACTCCAAGAAAAGCCTTCTCATTAAATCCATCAGGTCCAACGCCCACAACCATTGCCTCTACGTCCCCTCTATTCTGCTGACATTACACGCAATTAGGGTTTTGTGTAATCCTGTAACGTGTCATAGAATAGTCCAGCACCAAAACCGACCCCTAGCCCTTCTGTGCCCTCCGGTTCCAGGCTCTCCCAATCTTGGAAACATCCTTTCCGCGTCATTTTCATATTGTCTGTAAAACTTACAACTCAAACCATCTACATTCCCACTCATCCAAGATAATTAACAAAGATCTCAGCACTGATCCCTGCAGTATACTATTTGTTACAGGTTTCCAGTTGGAAGAACATCCTTCCACCAGCACCATCTGCCTCCTATCACCAAGCCAATATTGGATCCAGATTGCCAACGTGCCTGAGATCTCTTTGAGCCTTAACCTTCTGGATCGGGCCATTGTCAAAAGGCTTACTGAGGACCATGTATGTCACACGTATACCACATCTGCTATGCTGCCTTCAACAACTTGTTGGGGCGGCACGGTGGCGCAGCGGTAGAGTTGCTGCCTTACAGCACTTGCAGCGCCGAAGACCCGGGTTCGATCCTGACTGCGGGTGTTGTCTGTACGGAATTTGTACGTTCTCCCCGTGACCACGTGGGTTTTCTCCGCGATCTTCGGTTTCCTCCCATACTCCGAAAACATACAGGTATGTAGGTAAATTGACTTGGTAAATGTAAAAATTGTCCCGAGTGTGTGTAGGGTAGTGTTAATGTGTGGGGATCGCCAGTCGACGCGGACCTGGTGGGCTGAAGAGCCTGTTTCCACACTGCATCTCTAAACTAAACTTTCTTCGTTACCTCTTTTCTTACATATGTAGAAGAGAAGAATCAGATAGAGACATAAGTTCAAGAAATAGCATGGGTGACCAAATTTCAGAAGCAAATTAGGCATTGAGGATCACAGTTTTATATGCAGGCCATCAAATCCTTCCAAATTAGACAGACTATCAATGCACCCAATTTATCAGGCAACTAATGGCAAAAGGCAACAGCATTGTCATTATTGCAATGAAAAATAATTATCGGTTGAAAAGGAATGACAGGTTTAATGGAGCTCTGGAATCCCTGGAGTGCATAGTGTCATTTCAATGGCAATGCTTTCGTGAACAGGAGAGACTGTTGGAGTCAGCAATAACTTAAACTTGAGAATTAAACTTGCTCACTGCACGCCAAAGAACTGTAAATGTTTTTCTAACCAATTAATTGGGAATCATAAGAAATAGTAGTCAAACATCTCAGGCTGAATTGACCAGGAAAACAGCCGGGCGTTGAATCGGACAAGGTCTTTATAAATATCGTGGCTGATTCATGGCCTTGACTGTTTTCCTTGTCGATTCCTCTGAGACTTGTTTCGCTTGGAGTCCAAAAATCTGTCCGTCTCAGCTTTGAGTGTAGTCAAGTAATTAGAGTCAACAGCTCCCTGAGAAAGGGAATTCCAAAATGTTCCAGACCTCTAAGGACATAAGTTCATAAGTTCATAACTTCATAAGTTGTACCAGCAGAATTTTAGGCCATTTGGTCAATCAAGTCTACGCCGTTCAATCCTGGCTGATCTATCTATCCCTCTCAACCTCATCCTCCTGCCTTCACCCCATAACTCTTCACACCCTTACTAATCAAGAACCTATCAATCTCCTCCTTAAAAAAAATGTGCATTGGCCTCCACAGCCTTCTGTGGCAATGAATTCCACAGATTCACCACCCTCTGACTAAAGAAATTCCTCCTCATGTACGTCTTAAAGGTAGTATAAGAAAATAACTGCAGATGCTGGTACAAATCGAAGGTATATATTCACAAAATGCTGGAGTAACTCAGCAGGTCAGGCAGCATCTCAGGAGAGAAGGAATGGGTGATGTTTCGGGTCATTTTATTCTGAGGCTATGTCCTCTGGTCCAACTTCGAACCATAGCTAAAATCAAACCTTTCCTCCAATTCGACGACACAGAAAAAATCATTCACGCTTTCATTTCCTCCCGCCTAGACTACTGCAACTCCCTATACACTGGGATCAGCCAATCTTCCCTGTCCCGCCTGCAACTGGTCCAAAACGCCGCAGCGAGACTCCTGACGGGTACCCGTAAAAGGGACCACATCACCCCGATTCGGGCCTCTCTCCACTGGCTCCCTGTACGGTACAGAATCAACTTCAAGCCTCCTATTCACGTATAAAGCCCTAAATGGACACTCCCCCCCTACATCAAAAATCTTCTAACCCCCCTCTCTAACTCCAGGTCCCTCAGGTCGGCTGACTTGGGGCTACTCACTATCCCGCGGTCTAGGCTTAAGCTCAGGGGTGACCGCGCTTTTGCGGTTGCAGCTCCTAGACTGTGGAACAGCATCCCTCTCCCCATCAGAACTGCCCCCTCCATCGACTCCTTTAAGTCCAGGCTCAAAACCTATTTCTACTCCCTAGCGTTTGAGGCTCATTGAGGAGGCGCTGTGAACTGTTTGCGTGCTACTGTATGTTTCTTTTTTTTTTTCCCATTGGAACCTAATCAGATGTACAGCACTTTGGTCAACGTGGGTTGTTTTTAAATGTGCTATACAAATAAAATTGACTTGACTTGACTTGATTAGACTCTCCCACTAGTGGAAACATCTTATCCACATCTATTCTATCCAGGCCTTTCACTATTCGGTAAGTTTCAATGAGGCCCCCCCTCCACCCACTTTCCAAAGATGTGCAGGTCTGTAGGTTAATTAGCTTCAGACGTCTCAGGCCGAAATGTCACCTATTCCTTTTGTCCAAAGATGCTGCCTGACCCGCTGAGTTATTCCAGCATTTTGTGTCTATCTTTGGTGTATACCAGTATCTACTGGTTCCTTCCTACACATCCAGGCTGTGCATACTCTGCCAGTGGGTAACTGACTCCTTTAGCAGGGGGTTCACACAGTTTAGTGTGTTGATTGCACCCTTCAAGATGTATATTGCTCCTGAAAGTCATTGTAAAGGCAATTGGGACTTGCCCAAACCAAGGGGCATTACGGATAGGAAGGAACTTCAGTCTGAGGAAGGATCTCGACCCGAAACATCACACATTCCTTCTCTCCAGAGATGCTGCCCGTCCTGCTGAGTTACTCCAGCACTTTGTGTCTATAAAGGGCGTTATGGAGCTGAACTTTGAGCTCTGTTGCCCAGTCTGCTTCTGAACGCTCTTGTAGCAATAAACACTCCGTTAAGTTGAATCTGTGCATTGTGTACTGTCTCCAAAATTCAATTCAGTGTTTCAATGGAATTAACCTCCAAGACAGAAAGTAGCACGCTGGGGAAAATATATGGAGTATTTAGTGTTGTTGACTCTGTGCATCTATCTTTTTGCGAAATCAGCTTTTTATATTTCCAAGTGTAATGATCGTTGTGTGGTTGTGCTATTACTGTTGTTTTGTTATTATATTGACTTTGAGAACATTTGTGTGTATTTCTTTGTGAATGTGGTGTGCCATTGTAAGCCTGCACGATGAAATGCATGCAGTGAAGAGGCGTGCGTCATGGTGGTCTGCATTGTACCAAGTGGCAATGAGCCGATGGCTACCACCGATTAAAAATAGCTCTTAATCCCAATGGAAACCGGTGTCGTAAGAATTGTAGCAAGAGAATGAAAACGGCCACTGCTGGCTTTGCAATATGTAGGAGAGTGTTACAAGCAAACTGTCCGGATTCATAGAAACATAGAAAATAGGTGCAGGAGGAGGCCATTTGGCCCTTCGAGCCAGCACCGCCATTCAATAGACAATAGACAATAGGTGCAGGAGGAGGCCATTCGGCCCTTCGAGCCAGCACCGCCATTCAATGTGATCGTGGCTGATCATTCTCAATCAGTACCCCGTTCCTGCCTTCTCCCCATACCCCCTGACTCCGCTATCCTTAAGAGCTCTATCCAGCTCTCTCTTGAATGCATTCAATGCATGCAATCCCTTTAGCCACAAGGGCCACATCTAACTCCCTCTTAAATATAGCCAATGAACTGGCCTCAATTACCTTCTGTGGCAGAGAATTCCACAGATTCACCACTCTCTGTGTGAAAAAAAACTTTCTCATCTTGGCCCTAAAAGACTTCCCCCTTATCCTTAAACTGTGACCCCTGGTTCTGGACTTCCCCAACATCGGGAACAATCTTCCTGCATCTAGCCTGTCCAACCCCTTAAGAATTTTGTAAGTTTCTACAAGATCTCCCCTCAATTTTCTAAATTCAAGCGAGTACAAGCCGAGTCTATCCAGTCTTTCTTCATATGAAAGTCCTGCCATCCCAGGAATCAATCTGGTGAACCTTCTCTGTACTCCCTCTATGGCAAGAATGTCTTTCCAAGGGACATGTTCGCTGGTGTGACCAGGTTTGGCCACAGGGCCTGCCTCCTGTTTAAGTCCATGACTCTATGACACAAGGCTGGAAAGAAGTAGTCATGAAGGAGGTTTGGGACCAAGATGAGAATTTTATAACTTTCAGCTAAATAGTTTCATAGATAGTTAACATTCTTACCTCCAACGACAGCTGAGTCACTTCTGACTGCATTTTTTAAAGGTTCCCCCACATCTATTGTCCCTGAATGATCTGCATTTGAACAAACAAACAAAAAAAATCAAAATTAGGGATGACCGAATCGCAACTTTAAATGACACGTTTTTTTGCTCACTCTCTGAACAACATTAAACGTAAAGGTCCTTCGTTAAGCATCCACACCCAGTTTTACACGCGTAGTCTGCTTTCTCATTTTTGAGATGAATTTTAACCTTCTAAAAAACCAGGAGCAGCAACCTGATCAATAAATGTCACGAAGCTAACAAGCAGACGGTCACGTTTTATCTGACTGCATGCAAAAAAAGCCCCCCAAAAAGAACCTTTACTGCTTGCAATTAACAATGCAGACAAATGGATTGTTGCTGCCCTCTGGGAGATAGGTGCAAACTGCTTGACGCCTTTGACATAGACTACAATTCAATCTGCAAACTTGACCACATTTTCAGTTTGCTTACTAATTTAGAACTCTGGTCTTTCCCTTTTCTGACCTAATCCTCCTTCAGTGATTCTTAGTTCAGTTTTAGCGTAGAGCAAGGGTTCCCAACCTGGGGTAAATTTACCCCCAAGGCGGTAAATTCCGCCGACACAGGGGGGTAAAGTGCGGCACGGTGGCGCAGCGGTAGAGTTGCTGCCTTACAGCGAATGCAGCGCCGGAGACTCAGGTTCGATCCTGACTACGGGCGCCGTCTGTACGGAGTTTGTACGTTCTCCCCGTGACCTGCATGGGTTTTCTCCGAGATCTTCGCTTTCCTCCCACACTCCAAAGACGTACAGGTATGTAGGTTAATTGACTGGGTAAATGTAAAAATTGTCCCTAGTGTGTGTAGGATAGTGTTAATGTGCGGGGATCGCTGGGCGGCGCGGACTCGGTGGGCCGAAGGGCCTGTTTCCGCGCTGTATTTCTAAATCTAAAATCTAAAATCTAAAATTGTTGATTCTGGATTTGTACATATTGACTGACTGTGTTTGGTTCTGGAATACCCGGTCATCTGTTCAACATTAGTTGTTCATAAATAAGTGAAATAACATTTCTTAAGTGCTATTATTGTTGTTATATGAACTTGAAATAATAATGTTAAAAACAGTGTTTTAAAATTTCCCCTTTGTCGGACGCTTTATTGTGGTAGAAGTGTAAACTCAAATTACTGAACAAAACAGGGTTGGGGTAAATTTATTTTCGAAAAGTTGCAAAGGGGTAAACGGGACGAAAAAAGTTGGGAACGCCTGGCGTGGAGATACAGCGCGGAAGAAGGCCCTTCGGCCCACCGACTCCGCACCGACCAGCGATCCCCGCGCATTAACACTGCCCTACACGCACCAGGGACATTTTTTTTAACATTTGCATCAAGCCAATGAACCCACAAACCTGAAGTAAGGGTCTCGACCCGAAACGTCGCCCATTCCTTCTCTCCTGAGATGCTGCCTGACCTGCTGAGTTACTCCAGCATTTTGTGAATAAATACCTTCGATTTGTACCAGCATCTGCAGTTATTTTCTTATACAAACCTGCACGTCATTGGACTGTGGGAGGAAACCGGAGATCTCAGAGAAAACCCGGGCAGGTCACGGGGAGAACGTACAAAAACTCCGTACGGACAGCACCCCTAGTCAGGACCGAACCCGGGTCTCTGGCGCTGTAAGGCAGTAGTTCTACCGCTGCGCCACCTGTTTGCGTTTGATTCTGTTCAAACCAAGTTCACGGAACAGTGTCCAGGAAATCCATTGCCAGTTGATGAAGCTAAGCAGGCACTATACTTACTGTACAAGGGAACATTAGAAAATAAGAGCTTTTGTGCTAGTTCCCCATGGGCCTTGATTGCCTGATCTTTTCTAAATATATATCTACCTGTACTTTAAATATTACTGTTGATTTAGACTCGTGTGGTAGAGTAATCAAGAGATTTGTCAATCCATCTGAAACCCACTGTGAGATGAAATCGATTTGCATTTTCAGTTTTAAGTGTCTGGCACTTATATTCTAATTATAACCTCTCATTTGAGATGTACTCGCAAAAGCAATACATTTAACCCGTTGAAACAAAGTGCTGGAGTAACTCAGCGGGTCAGGCAGCATCTTTTTAAACTTTAGACTTTTGAGATGCAGCACGCAAACAGGCCCTTCGGCCCACCGAGTCCATGCCGACCAGTGATCACTAGCATTATCCTTCACACTAGGGACGATTTACAATTTTACTGAAGCCAATTAACCTACAAACCTGTACGTCTTTAGAATGTGGGAGGAAACCGGAGCACCCGGAGAAAACCCACATGGTCACAGGGACAATGCACAAACTCTACACTAGTTCGAGTCCAGCACACTTGGGCAATCTACAGAAGTCAATTAACCTATAAACCTGCACATCTTTGGAATGTAGGAGGAAACCAGAGCACCTGGGGAAAACCCACGCAGGCACTCAGTAAACATGTAAACACCGCACAGACAGCACCTGTAGTCAGGATCGAACCCAGGTCTCTGGCGCTGTAAGGCGGAACTCTACCGCTGCGCCACCATGATGCCCTCAATCTCATCTGTGGAGAACCTGGATAGCTGGGGACATTTTGGGTCAGAACCCTTTTTCAGACTGATTGTGGATGGAGTGGGGGAGGGAAAGATAGCTGGGAGAGGGGAGAGAGGCAAGACAAAGTTTGGCAGGTGATAGGTAGCCATGGGAAGGGGAGTGGGGGCTTTAATAGGCAGATGGTTGGAATAAAGGCCAGAGATTAAAACAAAACGTGTGAGACAAAAGGATTCAAGAGTTGCGAATTGTGAAGCCAGAGGAAGGGATGTGGGTAGAGGGGAGAATGGGGATGAGAGGGGGGGGGGGGGTGGAGAAAGGGGAGGTGGGTGTTGTTGGGCGTACCTAAAATTGGATAATTCATTGTTGATAAAGGTGGGTAGCAAGTTGAACCAGTACTACATCCATAGCTTCTGAGAGGTCTGTTTAGCAGATTGATAACAGCAGGGAAAAAGCTGTTCACAGAATAGCTGGTAAATGTTTACATCTCACCTGTTCTGCAACCTTAGAATTATATATCTTTCATAAGTTCATAAGATCATAAGTCATAGGAGTAGAATTAGACCATTCAACCCATGAAGTCTGCGCTGCCATTCGATCATGGCTGATCTATCTTTCAACCCCATTCTCCTGTCTTCTCCCCATAACTTTGACACCCATACTAATCAAGAACCTGTCAATCTCCGCTTTAGAAATATCCATTGATTTTGCCTTCACAGCCGTGTGCGGCAATGAATTCCACAGATTCGCTGTCCTCTGACTAAAGAAATTCCTTCTCATCTCCTTTCTGAAGGTACGTCTTTTTATTCTGAGACCTATGCCCTATGGTCCTAGATTCTCCCACACGTGAAAATGTCAATAAGATCACCCCTCATTCCGTATACACTGGAATTTAGAAGGATGAGAGGAGATCTTATCAAAACGTATAAGATTATTAAGGGGTTGGACATGTTAGAGGCAGGAAACATGTTCCCAATGTTGGGGGAGTCCAGAACAAGGGGCCACAGTTTAAGAATAAGGGGTAGGCCATTTAGAACTGAGATGAGGAAAAACTTTTTCAGTCAGAGAGTTGTGAATCTGTGGAATTCTCTGCCTCAGAAGGCAGTGGAGGCCAATTCTCTGAATGCATTCAAGAGAGAGCTAGATAGAGCTCTTAAGGATAGTATGGGGGTATGGGGAGAAGACAGGAACGGGGTACTGATTGAGAATGATCAGCCATGATCACATTGAATGGCGGTGCTGGCTCAAAGGGCCGAATGGCCTCCTCCTGCATCTATTGTCTATTGTCTATTGTCATTCTTCTCAACTCCAAAGAATACAGATATAATTATTTTAGCTGTGGCAAAATGGCCCCTTGGGCGGCACGGTGGCACAGCGGTAGAGTTGCTGCCTTACAGCGCCAGAGACCCGAGTTATAGACAATAGACAATAGACAATAGGTGCAGGAGTAGGCCATTCGGCCCTTCGAGCCAGCACCACCATTCAATGTGATCATGGCTGATCATTCTCAATCAGTACCCCGTTCCTGCCTTCTCCCCATACCCCCTGACTTCGCTCCAGTCTTTCAACATACGACAGTCCCGCCATTCCGGGAATTAACCTAGTAAACCTACGTTGCACGCCCTCAATAGCAAGAATATCCTTCCTCAAATTTGGAGACCAAAACTGCACACAGTACTCCAGGTGCGGTCTCACTAGGGCCCTGTACAACTGTAGAAGGACCTCTTTGCTCCTATACTCAACTCCTCTTGTTATGACTACTGGTGCTGTCTGTATGGAGTTCGTACCTTCTCCCTGCAAACCGCCTGGGTTTTCTCCGGGAGCTCTGGTTTCCTCCCATACTCAAAAGAATACAGGTTTGTAAACGAATTGGCTTGGTATAATTGTAAATTGTCCCTAGTGTGTGTCGGATTGTGTCAGTGTGCGGGGATCGCTGGTCGGCGCGGACCCAGTGGGCTGATGGGGTCTGATTCCGCGCTGTATCTCTAAACTAAACTCATAGGACAAACTCTCTCTTTCCAGGAATTAGTGTAGGAACTCTACGGTGGCCGTAAGGAGGGAACTGTGGATGCTGGTTTACACCGAAGATAGACACAAAAAGCTGGAGTAACTCAGCGGGCCAGGCAGCATCTCTGGAGAGAAGGAATGGGTGATGTCTCGAGTCAAGTCTGACGGAGGGTCGCGACCACCAAATGTCACCTCTTCCTTTTCTCCAGAGATGCTGCCTGGCCCGCTGAGTTACTCCAGCTTTCTGTGTCGACTTTCGCCCTACTTATGGCAGGGGACAATAAATTGGACACGCTTTGACTTGGCCTCAGCAGCCATGGCTGGCGGCACGTAATATAAGAAAATAACTGCAGATGCTGGTACAAATCGAAGGTATTTATTCACAAAATGCTGGAGTAACTCAGCAGGTCAGGCAGCATCTCAGGAGAGAAGGAATGGGTAACGTTTCGGGTCGAGACCCTTCTTCAGACTGAAGAAGGGTCTCGACCCGAAACGTCACCCATTCCTTCTCTCCTGAGATGCTGCCTGACCCGCTGAGTTACTCCAGCATTTTGTGAATAAATGGCTGGCAGCACTGTCGTTCACTTTGTTAAAGCCGAGGAATCCTTCCCGACTCTGGAAACTGCTGCTGGACAAAAGCCAAGGGATCTTGATGGGCAGATAACAACACTTATGCAAGGGATATTAGCCCATTGATTTTTAAAGACTTTTTTTTGTTTTTTGTCGTTTGCCACAAAGAGCATTTACCATTTGTCGCTCCGGAATTGGCTCCCCAAGCCCTTTACGAGAACAGATTAGGACGTTGTACAGCAAGATATTATACTTAGCCTCCTAAGTTAGTACAGAAACCGAGGTCGTTATCCATTCCAGACAGCTGCAGACTCTACCAAAGCTGTTTATCCTATTAAAGCGAAAAGCACATCAAATGATGCTGTGTTTACAGTCCGGAAAAGGCTCCATACATTTTGAATGAAAAGGTAATCTCCACACTTCACCTCGAGACATTTATAAATGAATAGGAAAGCTGCAACTGATGCCATAATTACGACAAAGTCAATTTAGCTGCTTCAGATTGATTTGAAAATCAAATCTTCTTGCAACGATCATCATTGAGGGCCCCGTGGTGAGGCCTTCCTTTGCCTTCAGCCTCAAACACAGACGCCGATTGAAAGGGAGCGAAATCAAACACTTCAACCTTTCTAAAAATGTGGGTCAGTTTTATGAAAATGACAAGAGTAACAAAAGAAGCAATAACTGTGTGTATTACAATGAGAGAAACAAAGCCAGGCCTGGATACGGTGGAAGTGGAGAGAATGTTTCCACTGGTGGGAGAGTCTAGGACCAGAGGTCACAGCCTCAGAATTAAAGGATGTTCTTTTAGAAATGAGATGAGGAGGAATTTCTTGAGACAAAGGGTGGTGAATCTGTGGAATTCATTGCCACAGACGGCTGTGGAGGCCAAGTCGAACGATATTTTTTAAGGCAGAGATAGAAAGATTCTTGATTGTTACAGGAGTCAGGAGCTCTGGGGAGAAGGCAGGAGAATGGGATTGAGAGGGGAACAAACAGGCCCTTCGGCCCACTGAGTCGGCACTGGAAGGCAACAACTCGTAATCCTGACTCCGTGTGCTGCCTGTACGGAGTTTGTACATTCTGCCCGTGACCAGTATAGGTTTTTCCCGGGATCTCCGCTCTCCTCCCGCACTCCAAAGACGTACAGGTTTGTAGGTTAATTGGCTTGGTGTAAATGTAAATTGTCCCTCGTGTGTGAAGGATAGTGTTAATGTGTGGGGATCGCTGGTCGGTGCGGACTCAGACGGCCGAAGGGCCTGTTTCTGCGCTGAATCTCTAAATTTCAACAAAAATGGAAGAAAAAAAAAAGCATGTACATTTATGATAAGAATGTCCAATACTTTAATAAATTACTTCTAAGAAACAAGAGTATGAGTGATCTAAACATTCCCCACCACATGCTCTGACTGAATAAATGAAGTTTTAAAGGTTTGGTGTGGTCTGGCATAGACTGGGTAAGAGTTAAATTGATAGAAATGATTTTGTTATGTGCTACTAATACCCATTGAAAGCAAGGGCAGAATTTCAAAAGGGAAACTTGGCATCCCGTGTCGTAAAGGGTTGTAGCCAAGGATGGAACATTTGCCATGAAACGTAGACACAGCCTCAGGAGTTGTTAAGACCAAATTCAATTGGCAAATTTTCTGGGTAAACATTTTCTCGTTGCAAATTGTTCATGTTTTCTCATTTCTTCTTGTACAGATTCACTCACTGAATAAATGTCAGCCGTCTAAAGCTGCAACAGATCTCGTCGATACAAAACGGGGGGCTGGAATTTTGATTGCCACAGTGCGTAAACGCAAAATCAGGTTTGCGCACAGACACAAAATGCTGGAGTAACTCAGCGGGACAGGCGGCATCTCTGATTTAGATTTAGATTTAGAGATACAGCGCAGAAACAGGCCCTTCGGCCCACCGGGTCCGCGCCGCCCAGCGATCCCCGCATATCCTACACCCACCAGCGACAATTTTTACATTTGCCCAGCCAATTAACCTACAAACCTGTACGTCTTTGGAGTGTGGGAGGAAACCGAAGATCTCGGAGAAAACCCACGCAGGTCACGGGGAGAACGTACAAACTCCGTACAGACAGAAGTCTGAAGAAGGGTCTCGACCTGAAACGTCACCCGTTCCTTCTCTCCAGAGATGCTGCCTGTCCCGCTGAGTTACTGCAGCATTTGGTGTCTTTCTTCGGTGTAAACCAGCATCTGCAGTTCCTTCCTGCACATCAGGATTGTGCATATGTGGTTGCGTGGGTGAGGTCACTAGGCTCTGCTTACATCACCAAGTCTACACACATGCGTAGAACATAAAAGTGCTGAAGTAACTCAGCGGGTCAGGTAGCATCGCTGGAGGACAAGGATGGGCAAAGTGTAGAAGGACCCCGACCTGAACTGTCACCTACCCCTGTTCTCCAGACATGCTGCCAGACCCGCTGAGTTACTTAGGCACTTTGCAATCTACTCAGGAGTCCAGCCTTGTCTGGTCCAGTTTAGCTTTTAGGTTTTTTTTTCATTTAAGTTACACAGTGTGGTAACAGGTCCTTCGGCCCATTGAGTCCATACTGACCAGCGATCCCTGTAGACTAGTTTAAGAAAATAACTGCAGATGCTGGTACAAATCAAAGGTACTTATTCACAAATGCTGGAGTAACTCAGCAGGTCAGGCAGCATCTCGGGAGAGAGGGAATGGGTGACATTTAGGGTCGAGACCTTTCTAGTCTGAAGAAGGGTCTCGACCCGAAACGTCACCCATTCCTTCTCTCCTGAGATGCTGCCTGACCCGTAGACTAGTTCTAACGTACGCATTAATGACAATTAACAGAAGTTAATCAACCGACAAACCTGCACGTCTTTGGAATGTGGGAAGAAACCAGAGCAAACGCAAGCGGTCATAGGGAGAACGTACAAACTCCGCTAAGAAAGCACCCATAGTTAGGTCTCTGGCACGGTATGGCAGCAACTCTACCGCTGCACCACTGTTCTTATTTTTTAGTTTAGTTTAGTTCAGAGATACAGTGCGGAAACAGGCCCTTCGGCCCACCGGGTTTGCGTCGACCAACGATCCCTGCACATTAACACTATCCTACACACACAACACACTAGGGACAATTTTTACATTTACCAAGCCAATTAACCTACAAATCTGTAAGTCTTCGGAGAGTGGGAGGAAACCGAAGGTCTCGGGGAAAACCCACGCAGGTCATGGGGGGAACGTACAAACTCCGTACAGACAGCACCCGTAATCGGGATCGAACCCGGGTCTCCGGCGCTGCATTCGCTGTAAGGCAGCAACTTTACCGCTGCGCCACCGTGCCGTCCAAAATGTTTTCCTATTGTCTCGGGTCTATATGCATCATTTGCAAATAATTTGAGCATTTAAGCAGTGAGGGTTGAGCGGGAGTAGAAAGCTCCCACAGTGGGTGAGATATCGAGGAGGTCTTAATTTAGCACTGTGTACAATGTGGTCGGAGGAGACTGTTTAGTCAGACACCGCCAGATTACTTTCACTGTCTAAGTACAAACAGAAGCGGTATCTGGGTGAGCGTGATGTGTGGGGATTTGAAGAATGTCAAGACATTTCTAACGGCGGAGTTTAATACACTTTATTAGCCTCACGGACAAAGGAAAACTTCAACAAAAGAACCTCTTCTTGGGTTATTATCATGCATGCTGTTCAACCGTGAAATAACGTTTTATTTCAAGCCTTCCTTCCCCACACGAGTGATGAGAAACAATGACACAGTTCGGATAGAAAACCGCACATACAAACTATATTGCCGCACGTCAATCACTTCTGATATCACGGACAAAATGGATTGTCTCTTTTTCAGTGCCAGCTGCAAGCAATAACTAAATGACAATAGACAATAGACAATAGGTGCAGGAGTAGGCCATTCAGCCCTTCGAGCTTGCTAATGCATTGCTATACTCGTTCACTCTGCCTTTCACTATACTTACCGAATAGTGAAAGGCTTGGACAGAGTGGATGTGGAGGGAATGTTTCCGCTAGTGGGAGAGTCTAGGACTGGAGGTCATAGCCTCAGAATTAAAGGATGTTCCCTTCGGAAGGAGATGAGGAGGAATTTATTTTGCCTGAGGGAGGTGAATCTGTGGATTTATTTGCCGCAGACAGCTGTGGAAGCCAAGCCAATGGATACTTTTAAGGCAGAGTTAGACAGACACGAAAAGCTGGAGTAACTCAGCAGGACAGACAGCATCTCTGGAGAAAAGGAATAGGTGACGTTTCAGGTCGCATGAAGAAGGGTCCCGACCCAAAATGTTACCTATTGCTTTTCTCCAGAGATGCTGCCTGAGTTACTCCAGCATTTTGTGTCTATCTTTGGTTTAAACCAGCATCTGCAGTTCCTTCCTATCATATCATCATATCATATCATATATATACAGCCGGAAACAGGCCTTTTCGGCCCTCCAAGTCCGTGCCGCCCAGCGATCCCCGTACATTAACACTATCCTACACCCACTAGGGACAATTTTTTTAAAAACATTTACCCAGCCAATTAACCTACATACCTGTACGTCTTTGGAGTGTGGGAGGAAACCGAAGATCTCGGAGAAAGCCCACGCAGGTCACGGGGAGAACGTACAAACTCCTTACAGTGCAGCACCCGTAGTCAGGATCGAACATGAGTCTCCGGCGCTGCATTCGCTGTAAAGCAGCAACTCTACCGCTGCGCTACCGTGCCGCCTACACAGAAATAGATAGATTCTTGATTAGTATGGGTGTCAGGAGTTATGGGGAGCAGGCAGGAAAATGGGGTGAGGAGGGAGAGATAGATCAGCCATGATTGAATGGCGGAGGAGACTCGATGAGCCGAATGGCCTAATTCTGCTCCTATCACTTATGGTCCTACGACCTCTCCCATTGTTGTTTTGGTGTGCTGTCCCAGCGACCTAATAAGTTCACTTTCTTTTCCAGATTGCACTCGCTAAAGAATGGAAGGGGCAATTAGAAATCTATCAGTTTCTCATTTGTATTAATTGGTCACCCGTGCGATGCATTATGACCGGAGTCAGAGAGTGTGGGAGGACATTCATGCATGCGAAGCTCACTTCAAATCGAGAGATTACAATACAATTAATAAACATTTTTTATGCAGCCAATTATTTTTCTATTAAGAATTTAGACAGCAGCTATGTCCTAATTTGGCGAAAAGGCTTTTAGCTTCGGTTGTTATTTATTTTCTCTTCTCTTTCTGTTTCATTACTGATAGACAAGGCCCTTTGAGGCCTCCTTGGATAAGTAGGCACTGCATGACCTGTGCCTACACAAACCCACTGAGAGCTGGAAATAATTTTCATTGCCTTTAACGTCCACCGATATGAAAAGTCATTTTATTTCTGCGCAAGCTATATTTTATGTCCAAATATATGTAAAAGAAAAATTGGGGGGAAGGGAGGGGAAGAGGCAATATAGTTTCTGGATCTTCAGGCTGGAGAAAAATGCCAAATAAAATTGCCAACACCGCACTCCATACTTATTTTCGCTATGGATTTGCCAAAAGCATTAAGATGGAGGTTTACAGTCCGCCTTAATCTACCTGATCCCCCGGTTGCTCAGCACTTTAACTCCCCCTCCCATTCCCAATCTGACCTTTCTGTCCTGGGCCTCCACCATTTTCAGAGTGAGGCCCAGCACAAATTGGGGGAACAGCACCTCATATTTCCCTTGTAGGAACATTGGAACATTGACCTCTCTCACTTCAAGTAATAACATATAACAACATATAACAACTACAGCATGGAAACAGGCCTGTCCGGCCCTACCAGTCCACGCCGACCATTCTCCCTGACCTAGTCTCATCTACCTGCACTTAGACCATAACCCTCCAACCCCCTCCTATCCATATACCTATCCAATTTACTTTTAAATAATAAAATCGAGCCAGCCTCCACCACTTCCACCGGAAGCCCATTCCATACAGCCACAACCCTCTGAGTAAAGAAGTTCCCCCTCATGTTACCCCTAAACCTTTGTCCCTCAATTCTGAAGCTATGTCCCCTTGTTGGAATCTTCCCCACTCTCAAAGGGAAAAGCCTACCCACGTCAACTCTGTCCGTCCCTCTCAAAATTTTAAAAACCTCTATCAAGTCCCCCCTCAACCTTCTACGCTCCAAAGAATAAAGACCCAACCTGTTCAACCTCTCTCTGTAGCCTAAGTGCTGAAACCCAGGCAACATTCTAGTAAATCTCCTCTGTACCCTCTCCATTTTGTCGACATCCTTCCTATAATTTGGCGACCAGAACTGCACACCATACTCCAGATTCGGCCTCACCAATGCCCTGTACAATTTCAACATTACATCCCAACTTCTATACTCGATGCTCTGATTTATAAAGGCAAGCATACCAAACGCCTTCTTCACCACCCTATCCACATGAGATTCCACCTTCAGGGAACAATGCACAGTTATTTCCAGATCCCTCTGTTCCACTGCATTCCTCAATTCCCTACCATTTACCCTGTACGTCCTATTTTGATTTGTCCTACCAAAATGCAGCACCTCACACTTATCAGCATTAAATTCCATCTGCCATCTTTCAGCCCACCCTTCCAAAAGGCCCAAGTCTCTCTGTAGACTTTGAAAATCTACCTCACTATCAACTACTCCACCTATCTTAGTATCATCTGCATATTTACTAATCCAATTTGCCACACCATCATCCAGATCATTAATGTAAATGACAAACAACAGTGGACCCAACACAGATCCTTGGGGCACTCCACTAGACACTGGCCTCCAACCTGACATACAATTTTCAACCGTTACCCTCTGGTATCTCCCATTCAGCCATTGTTGAATCCATCTTGCAACCTCACTATTAATACCCAACGATTTAACCTTCTTAATCAACCTTCCATGTGGAACCTTGTCAAATGCCTTACTGAAGTCCATATAGACAACATCCACAGCCTTGCCCTTATCAATTTCCCTGGTAACCTCTTCAAAAAATTCAAGAAGATTAGTCAAACATGACCTTCCAGGCACAAATCCATGTTGACTGTTTCTAATCAGGCCTTGATTATCCAAATAATTATATATATTGTCCCTAAGTATCTTTTCCATTAATTTTCCCACCACAGACGTCAAACTAATAGGTCTATAATTGCTAGGTTTACTTTTAGAACCTTTTTTAAACAAAGGCACAACATGTGCAATGCGCCAATCTTCCGGCACCATCCCCGTTTCTAATGACGTTTGAAATATTTCCGTCATAGCCCCTGCTATTTCTGCACTAACTTCCCTCAATGTCCTAGGGAATATCCTATCAGGACCTGGAGACTTATCCACTTTTATATTCTTCAAAAGTGTCCGTACCTCCTCTTCTTTAATCCTCCTAATTTCCATCACTACTCTACTTGTTTCGCTTACCTCACATAATTCAATATCCTTCTCCTCGGTAAATACCGAAGAAAAGAAATTGTTTAATATCTCCCCCATTTCTTCCGGCTCAGCACATAGCTGTCCACTCTGACTCTCTAATGGACCAATTTTATCCCTCACTATCCTTTTGCTATTGACATATCTGTAGAACCCCTTGGGGTTTACTTTTACATTACTTGCCAAAGCAGCCTCATATCTTTTTTTCGCTTTTCTAATTTCCTTTTTAAGATTCCTTTTACATTCTTTATATTCCTCAAGAACCTCATTTACTCCCTGCCGCTTATATTTATTGTATATCTCCCTCTTTTTCCGAACCAAGTGTCCAATTTCCCTGGAAAACCTCGGCTCTTTCAAATTATTATTCTTTCCTTTCCACCGAACAGGGACATAAAGACTCTGTACTCTCAAAATTTCACCTTTAAATATCCTCCATTTCTCTATTATATCCTTTTCATAAAACAACAATTTCCATTTCACTCCTTTTAAATCCTTTCTCATCTCCTCAAAATTAGCCTTTCTCCAATCCAAAATCTCAACCCTTGGTCCAGATTTGACCTTCTCCATAATGACATTGAAACTAATGGCATTATGATCACTAGACCCAAAGTGCTCCTCAACACATACCTCCGTCACCTGACCCATCTCATTTCCTAACAGGAGGTCCAACACTGCCCCTTCTCTGGTAGGTACCTCTACGTATTGCTGCAAAAAACTATCCTGCACACATTTTACAAACTCCAAACCATCCAGCCCTTTAACAGAATGTGATTCCCAGTCTATATACGGAAAATTGAAATCACCCACAATCACCACTCTGTGCTTACTACTAATATCTGCTATCTCCTTACATATTTGCTCTTCCAATTCTCGTTCCCTATTTGGCGGTCTATAATACACCCCTATAAGTGTTGCTAAACCTTTCTCATTTCTGAGTTCCACCCAAATAGCCTCCTTAATCGAGCCTTCTAGTCTGTCCTGCCAAAGCACTGCTGTGATATCCTCCCTGACAAGCAATGCAACACCCCCACCTCTTGCCCCTCCGATTCTATCACATCTGAAACAATGAAATCCTGGAATATTTAATTGCCAATCGCAACCCTCCTGCAACCATGTTTCACTGATCGCCACAACATCATACTTCCAGATGTCAATCCAGGCTCTAAGCTCATCCACCTTTCTTACAATGCTCCTAGCATTAAAATATACACATTTAAGGGACCCATCATTTCTTATTCTCAGTTTATTTCTTTTCCCTTCTTTCTCTCCTACATATTGGGTCTGAGTGTTTCCCTTTTCTGCCTCCTGCCTCACACACTGCCTATTAGCTATCTGTGTTTGAGTCCCCTCCCCCCAACCGTACTAGTTTAAAGTCTCCGCAGTTATTTTAGCAAATCTCCCCGCCAGGATATTGGTTCCCCTCGGGTTCAGATGCAACCCGTCCTTTTTGTACAGGTCATACTTCCCCCAGAAGAGGTCCCAATGATCCAGAAACTTGAAACCCTGCTCCCTGCACCAGTTCCTCAGCCACGTATTTATCCTCCACCTCACTCCATTCCTATTCTCACTATCGCGTGGCACAGGCAGTAAGCCTGAGATTATTACTTTGGAAGTCCTTTTTTTTAACTCTCTTCCTAGCCCCCTGAATTCTCCTTTCAGGACCTCTTCCCTTATCCTACCTATATTGTTGGTACCTATATGTACCACGACCTCTGGCTCCTCTCCCTCCCCTTTCAGGATATCCTGGACACGCTCAGACACATCCCGGACACCGGCACCAGGGAGGCAAACCCTTGCCCTTGCTTTCCCTCTCTCTCCATCCCCTCCTCCTTCCCAGTTCTCCCACCAGTCTTACTGTCTCCGACTACATTCTATCCCTGTCCCGCACCCTCCCCTGGCATCAGTCTGAAGAAGGGTCTCGACCTGAAACATCACCCATTCCTTCTCTCCAGGGATACTGCCAGTCCCACTGAGTCACTCCAGCGTTTTGTGTTTACCTTCGATTTAAACCAGTATCTGCAGTTCCTTCCATACCCAAGATTTTTTTAGATTTAGATTTTAGAGATACAGCACGGAAACAGGCCCTTCGGCCCACCGGGTCCACGCCGCCCAGATGGTTTAGTTTAGTTTAGTTTAGAGATACAATGCAGAAACAGGCCCTTCGGCCCAGCGAGTCTGCGCCGACCAGCGATCTCCGCATCCTACTAACACAATCCTACAAACTTGGGACAATTTACAACTTTACCAGACCAATTAGCCTACAAACCTGTATGTCTTTGGAGTGTGGGAGGAAACCTGAGCACCTGGAGGAAGACCACCCAGGTCATGGAGAGACCGTACAAACTCTGTACAGACAAGCACCCGTAGTCAGGATCAAACCCAGGTCTCTGGGCCTGTAAGGCAGCAACTCCGCTGCGCCACCGTGCCGTCCTTCCTATGGTGTTTAAGTTATTTGACATGCTTTTCTTCAAATGATTTGTTAATATTTTCTGCCAACCAGAAAGGATAAGAAAGGTTTAGAAGGAAACTAGACCAAGTGGACCCGTTGGGCCCACCTTTCCTGCATTGGTGCAGCACCCTCTCCTCCCCCCTCCCCCTTCCCTCCCTCCCCCCCTCCCCCCCTCCCTCCCCTCCCTCCCTCCCCTCCCTCCCTCCCTCCCTCCCTCCCCTCCCTCCCTCCCTCCCTCCCTCCCTCCCCTCCCTCCCCTCCCTCCCTCCCTTCCCTCCCCTCCCTCCCTCCCTCCCCCTCCCTCCCTCCCTCCCTCCCTCCCCTCCCTCCCTCCCTCCCTCCCTCCCCTACCCACCCCCTCATACCCTCCTCCCCCTCCCTCCCTCCTCATCCCTCCCTCCCTCCCTCCCTCCCTCCACTACCCACCCCTCATACCCTCCTCCCCCCTCCCTCCACCTCATCCCTCCCTCCCTCCCTCCCTCCCTCCCCTCCCCACTACCCACCCCCTCATTACCCTCCTCCCCCTCCCTCCTCCTCATCCCTCCCACCTCCCTCCCTCCACCCCCCCCCCCTCCCCCTCCCCCTCCCCCTCCCTCCACCCCCCTCCCCCTCCCCCCTCCCCCCTCCCCTCCCCCTCCATCCATCCCCCTCAACCCTCCTTATCCTCCTCCCTCCCTGCCTAGGAGATAGATTTAAACTTTAAAATGTGAATAACTTTAAAAATATAACACCGATTTCAATGAAACTTCTATTAGCACCAAAGGGATGACTGTGAGTAAGGTGGGCCTAAAATTGTCGCGCTATCGTTTACTGTTTTGGCTGTAGTTCGGGAATAAACTAACAAACAAACGAGAGTTTTAGTATATAGATAGGTCGAGAGCGGGCAAATGGGAACAGCATGGATAGGCATTTTGGTCGGCATGGTTGAGTTGGGCTTAAGGTGCTGTTTCAGTCCCGATGTCTGTATGTCTCTATGACTCAATGACAAGTAACAATCCTATAACTTGGCAACCTGTATACAATGAAGAGGGCAGAGTACTGGCACGGTAAAAATGAGTTGTGACTGTTGCCAAAGGCAAATCATCTCTATCCACTGTATATAATAGCATGCCCTTGCACATGAAGGAAATAGGTTTAATAACATAATAGTCAAGCCACAGGATTGGTACTCAGGGACTCGTGGAAGTTATCAGGGGACATGTTTGAATAAAAGTTGAGTAATTAAATAAAGATGATTTTTTTGAGAAGTTTACGCAAAATGATAAGGATGAACGTGCTTTACAGGGATTGATTTAAAACCCTTCGTTTCCATTCTCGTCTTAGGTAAAGCGAATAATGTCTGAAGAAAAGGTCACGACCTGAAATGTCACCCGTTCTTTCTCTCCGGCAATGCTGCCTGTCCCGCTGAGTTACTCCAGCTTTTTGTGTCGAACTTTGATGCTACTATAATGTGGCCAATTGTGAACCAGATCCATTGCATGGTGATTAACCCAAACTACTTTCCGAAAGAAGCCAGCAAGCCATCCATTTCAAGAAACAGACAGAGATGAACAATAAAGGCTTGTAGCAGGAAGGAACTGCAGATGCTGGTTTATACCGAAGATAGACGCAAAGTGCAGGAGTACCTCAGCGGGTCAGGCTTCACCTCTGAACTAGAACTAGTGTAGGAGTGATCGTTGGTCACTAGGTGGGCCGAAGGGCCTGTTTCTGCGCTGCATCTCTAAACTAAAGCTTTGCCACACCCCCACCTTTTCCAGCTTTCTCCCCCATGCTCCATCAGTCTGAAGAAGGGACCCCAACCCAAAACAACATTTATCCATTCCCTCCACAGCTGCTGCCTGACCCACTGGGTTTCTTCTCCATCATGGTCTGGTTTGGCTCAGCCACCAAGCAACGACATCCGGAGGCTGCAACGGATAGTTCGCACAGCTGAGAAGGTTGCTGGCTGCAACCTTCCCCCCATTGACGAACTGTACACTGCAAGGGCCAGGAAGTGAGCGTGCAAGATCATGTCTGACCCCTCTCACCCTGGCCACAAACTCTTTGAAGCACTTCCCTCTGGAAGGTGACTCCGGACTGTCAAAGCAGCCACAGCAGACATAAAAACAGCTTTTTTTCCACTCGTGGTAG